>NC_030991.1:3828628-3881826 GCF_000149955.1 Fusarium oxysporum f. sp. lycopersici 4287
CATCCTGACATTCCAGATGAACGCGACAGCTTCTGCGAAAAGCATATTGGAGGTCAAACTTCCAAACAATCCGTTGACTAGGACCTTGCAAGTACACATGAACTGACGAAGCTCAAGGAGTTAGTCATTGCAGGGGCAAGCAACGGCAAAGTCTGGATAGCCCTAACAATTGTTCAAATTTGTGCTGAGATAGATTGAGTGCTGGGTCATTTGAATCAACTTTCAAACCCCCTGTCCCATATGCAAGGCTCTGGACCGACGCGCCCAGTGTCTTATTGAGCCTCTTCACGCTGACTCCAGAGCGCAAGGCTGTCGACTACAGAGAACAAGAGGAATATCCGAATCGACAGTTGCAGGCCGCATCAGGTTGAAAGGTTTCTATCCGACCCTGGGCACTCACTCTGCTCCTATTTTACAAGTAGCTTCGAAGTTCTCAAGACCGCCTTTTATTGATGGTGGTCCCGTATTTGCGGATCAGCCTAGATGGCACGTCAACCATGATGTTGGACACTAGGGCCCTGGAAGCATTACGGTGCACGTCAATTCTCAAGGAGTAGGCTGACGCGCAGGTACCTCAATGTGCACGACAGTCTCGTCGGGTCTGGCTTGTAATTCTTCAGTCAGCCATATCACTTGTGCCGCATATACTGTCCCACTTTATGCAACATCAGCTAGCAAATCGGCTTATTAACGATCTTTGCGTGCGTCAAGCGCGGTGGAAGCGGTGTACGACTGTCACCAAGAGACTCAGCCGAGCTACTAACCAAATTGCGATGGTTCTTTATCAATTATATCTAAATAAGGCTACTCGCCGAGCGTAGATTTCCCTTACCTGACACTAAAACGAATAGAGACGCAACACGTGGCCTAAGGCTTATCGTTCTCAGCCTGAGCATTTCGTTAATGCTTTGCCACTGGTGAACAAGCCGACAAGACGGCAGCAAAGCTTCCAACTAGTAACAAGGTTCAGAGAGAATATCGGTAAAGGTTTGGCTCTGACCGGACTGGTTAGGGAAATTCTTCGCTGGGGGCCTGTTGTTTGAAATATCAGGCGGCAGTGAGAATTGTATGCATGTGTACTTCTATACAAGGGGCTCTGGTCAGCCCAGCTTTGGTAGGTATACGGTACCAGCCGAATCATTTCGATCATGCAAAAGCCTCTTCCTCAGGCATGGTTGTTGAGTGGTCATAGCCGTCTCTGAGATTTTGCTCCTGACAAGATCGAGAAGGCTCTTGCCACAGTTGGCCCGATAACTTTCGCATGGTTATTGTATCTCGTAACTATACAGGCAATTGGGACCAGAAGGAAAAGTGGTACGCAGCCGAATATCGCCATGAGAAGATTCCTGATGATCTTATAGAGGAGTGCAAGAAAGCCTTTGCAGTCTGTCCCAAAGGTCGTCTGCCTGCCCTTCATCTGCCTCACAAGAACCATTTCATTCCCAAAAAGCTCGAGGTTGAGAAGAAGGACATGGATGAGTCGGCACTGAATCCATGAGTTCTGCGCAATGATAGGATTGCCAGGACAAGGTGGAAGAAGGATGATACCTTCTGGGTTCCTCGCGCTAACGTCATTACCAGTTTGAAGAACCGCTCATCTATGCTTCGGCAGAGAACAATGTCAAGGCTCGACTGTTCTCTGACCTGGTCCGTGGCGCGGTCGAGGAGTACTCATACGACGCGGAGCTGGCTGGCTTACAGAACAACATAAGTCTCGACTCACGCGGTCTGTTCTTGGATGCTAACGGCTACAATGATAAGCTGCCTGTGCTCTTGGAACAAGTCGTCACAACAATGCGAGACCTGGATATCAATGAAGACCGTTACGAGATTATCAAGGAGCGCTTGACCCGAGGGTACAGCAACTGGCAGCTACAATCCTCCTACCATCAGGATGGCGATTACACCAATTGGCTCAATACTCCCGAGCGGGGCTTATAGTAGAGGAGCTCGCAGCAGAGCTTTCGAGCGTCACATTCGAAGGTGTCAGACTGTTCCAAGAGCAGATGCTTGGACAAGTTTTGATCGAAGTGTACGTGCATGGTAACATGTACAGGGAGGATGCTCTTAAAGCAACCGACATGGTTGAGTCCATTATGAAGCCGCGAGTTTTGCCTAAAGCACAGTGGCCTATCTTACGGTCACTCATTGTGACCGAGAGTTCCAACTATGTCTTCAGAAAGACCATCAAGTATCCTGCCAATGTCAACCACTGCGTAGAGACTTGGTTTTATGTCGGTAGTAGAGAGGATCGCGATGTTCGAACCAAGACTCGACTTCTGGATCAGATGCTCCATGAGCCAGCCTTTGATCAGCTCCGGACTAAGGAGCAACTCGGTTACGTCGTCTTGAGCGGATGTCGATACTTTTCGACGACTTATGGTTTCCACAGAGTTCCTTGACTCGCGTATCGAGGCTTTCCTCATGAGATATGCGGACACTCTGGAGAAGATGAGCAAGACTGAGTTTGAGGACCACAAGCGAAGTTTAATCGTCCGGCGTCTAGAGAAGCTTATAAAACTGGATCAGGAGTCCCAACAGAATTGGTCCGAAATCGAAAGCGAAGAATATGATTTCGAGTTTCGTAGGCCAAGAAAACATGCGGTCCAAGCTTGTGAATATACTATTCATTGGTAGCCCAACGCGATGCCGCCCGGATTAGACAGCTAACCAAAGCTGAAATCGTGGATTTCTTCAACCAGAAAAAAGCCGATGAGAAGCTCTCACCCGGGGATGCTATGAAGACGGCCGAGGAAATCACTGACGTTGGACTTTATAAGGCCGGTCTTGCTGCCAGCTCAGGAGCCAGATCCGTCAAGGACATTACCATATACAACCCCCCTTTCGACAGCCCCACCCTTTCGTCAAGCAAAAAAAAAATAGCACCACCAAAATTCGTCAACTTCACTTAACGTACGCGATAAGCGAGCGGCACAGACAAGCGAGCGGCACAGCATACTGTACAGCTAGAAATAACCTACCCTATAGGAATATACTTTTTAAATAAAATAGCTAAAAATCTAGAAAAATTATCTTTAAAGATAGTATAGTTAGCTTAATAAAGGGATATTTTTATAAGATTTTTCGCTATTTTATTTTATATAGAAAACCTTAAAATACAGTGTATTTTACAGTATAAATAGACTTTAAAGTTTATAGCTATGTAGAATCTTTTTTAAAAATTTAAAAAAGTTCATATAGCTTATTTTAAGACTTATATATAAGCTATTAGAATCTTAGCTATTTAAAGCCTAGTTTGAATTTTAAAGAATTATTTAAAAACCTGCCTTTAAGGTGATAAGTGGGGTGTGCCGCTCGCTTGTCTGTGCCGCTCGCTTATCGCATACGTTATACGAAATTTGGCCAGAATAAATAGCTACCTAAAAGAAGCTTCTTTTATTGATTATATAAATGAGTGGAGATAATTATTTTGACCTGTTGAGGATGTGCTGGGCACGCGATATATGCAAGTCATGCTATTGAAATATTTTCAATATGGTCACTAACCTCCTCACCGCTCTTTCTCGTGATTTTTGATCTTTACCCTCGACAACAGCAGAAAAATGCCTAAATCACGACTTAAATGGGAATATACAGAGGACGATATGGCTGACGCCATATTGGACATTACCGATCATGGTTTTTCACCCCCTCAAGCGGCCCAGAGAAGAGGAGTGCCCCGAACGACCCTCATCGATAGACTTAACGGCCGTGGGGCCGCTGAAGACCAGATCCAGCCTCGCCGACGTTTGTCCAAGAGCCAAGAAGATAGGCTCGCTTTCTGGATACTCCGTCAGGAGTCTTTGGGCTATGCTCCGTCCCACAGTCAGATCCGCGCTTGCGTCATGGGCCTGCTGAGACAGCAGGGCGAACATCCCGACTTAGGACGTAACTGGGTGATCAAGTTTATCAATCGCCGCGCAGACCTAAAGACCAAGATGCGTAGACGTCAAGAAGCTAAAAGGTTCGACTCTTTCACACCTAGAGCGGTTCATTGGTACTTTGATATCCGGGATGGCCAGTATGGCTGGATCAAGCCTGAAAACACCGTCAACGTTGATGAAGGCGGTATTATGACTGGTTTCGGCAAGTATTCACCTCTATTACTTGTCGGTGCTTGCATTTTGACCGACTAATTCTCTTCATTCAGGCCTAGATAGCTTAGTTGTTGGAAGCGCGGACCCGAAGCGCAAGGCCTTCCTCAAGGGACCACAGACTCGGAATTGGACTTCATTCATCGAAGCTGTCACTGCTGACGGCCGCGCTTTAGTTCCTGGCATAATCTTCAAGGGGAAGGAACTGCAGAAACAATGGTTCCTTGACGAGTTCAAGCAGATAGCAGACTGGTATTACATAACTTCGCCCAACGGGTGGACTGATGACCACATAGGCATTGAATGGCTTGAAAGAGTTTATCTGCCCCAGACTACACCTGCCGACGAGTCAGACGCGAGACTGATCATCTTAGATGGTCACGGAAGCCATGCAACAGTATGTCCTCCATTTTCCCCATCTCACGATCAGTGCTGAGTGGTGGAAGGATGAATGGATGGCCACGTGTTTTTTAAACAATGTTTATTGCTGCTATCTACCAGCACACTGCTCTCATGGACTCCAGCCACTGGACAATGGAGTATTTAATGCGTCGAAGGCTGCATATCGACGAGAGTTGGAAAAGTTCGCTTCGTTGACTGATTCCGCTCCAATGGACAAGGTCAATTTCATCAGGGCCTACGCCAAGGCTCGCCGAGTTGGAATGACTAAGAAGAACATACTGTCAGGCTGGAGGGTCACTGGCAACTGGCCGATTTCGCGTTCCAAAGCGCTGCGACACCCTGAAATCCAACGAGACAGGCCAAACAGCGACCCAAGAGTGACTCCTGAACCTAGGCCGTATCTTGGCTCGGATGATACTCCACAGACGAGCCGTCAAATTCGAGATCTTGGGCTGAACAAAACACCAAAGACGCGGAGACGGTACAACGTGATAGCCAAGGGCTTTGAGGCTCAACAACAGACAGTAGCGGCGCATACGCAGAGGATTGCCAGCCTAGAGGAAGAATTGGCTCGGCTGAAGAGAGGGAAGAAGAGGAAGGCGGTACCGAATCCTAACAGGCGTTTTATGACTCTCGGGGAGACTTTAGCTGTTGGAGAAGCCATACCTGAAGGGGAGACTCAAAACGAGTCTGTCGTGGTGGAATCTGTCTGTTCAGACGAGCGAGAGTCAGAATCAGAGGCTAGCTCGGTCATTGAAGTGAGAGAGGAAGCCGTACCTCAGCAACGAACCACGCGGTCAGGACGGCTTATTAAAAGACCTAAATTCTAATAGAGATAGTTGTTCGCTATTGTGAGATGAGATATTTTGCACATGTCCCTCATTTTGGCCGAGTTGTTTATAAGTGAAGTTGTCCATTTTTGGTGGTGCTATTTTTTTTTTGCTTGACGAAAGGGTGGGGCTGTCGAAAGGGGGGTTGTATATGGGTAATGAGTATGAAAACCCGGATGCAACACTTTAGGGGGTGTTAGGTTACGTTCCGTCCTGGAGTATTTCTGGGCTCACTACTTGAATGTCGATCGAACTTTGGTGTGAATTTGTCTATGATGTGTAACCGATCTCTTCTTTCCACTAATCAGAGTCGAGAGAAGTGAAGAGTTGGTAGCGTGTCCTTCGTGTGATTATGAATGGGACTGTCGACGCCTTTATGTACAATACGAAGAGGCAAGGCTCCCGATTAGCCAAGACTAGCAAGGTCTGACTTCTGCTACGAGAGAAAAGTTTGCGACGCATTCGGAGTAAACTCTGGGTCAAACATGACGTAAGCTTCAGACGACAGTGGAAGCATCTAATGTAATCCAGCTCGTTGTGCTCTTATGTGTCTCTATTCGCGTACGACCGTTCAAGCGTTCTCCCGCGAGACAGAGTTGAGATTCATTACATTACAGACTAATCTAATTAATGAATAGTTGGATTGGTGTATTTATCGAGGCGTTGGGTCCTCTTCCAACATACAAGCATTTTCAAGCATGTTGGTCCATTTCCCGCTTGTCCCTGCGTGACTATGCTTGATATGCCGTCTAAAGTGATCCGCGCGAAAGAACTTGCTCGATGACCTGCATTCTCTGAACTTGTGCACCTCTTGCAAATGTTTGATACGCTCCTGCCAGTCCTGGTCCGTGGCGTGTCGAGGTGCATCACCACCAGTCGCGACACCTGTATTAGGGACACGTCCCGACCGTGGGAATTCACCGCCACAGTAGCCGCAGATGTCAGCTTCGCCAGGCCTGTTAGCAGAATCATGAAAAGCCCTGTCATATCCGGAGAGAGTTGAGCATGACCATGAGTGGCGGCGTTTGTGCAGCGATTTCTGGTGTCGCTCTGCCTCGTTCTGGTTCTTGAAGCGGTTTCCGCAGGATGGACATTGGTGTGGCTTTTTAGCCTCGTGGGCACTGATTGTTGGTTAGCTTTGAAACATATACAACAAATCCTATCATCCCGAGCAGTCCCATTCAAAATGAGACTACTGAGTTGAAATCTGACTTACTTGAGTTCCTCAAGCGTCTCAAACCTCTCGGGCTTCTTGGGGCAACATCCGCACACGAAGGAGTCCTGCACCTTAGTTTCGCCAGGCTCCTACACTTCAGTAATCTTAAATGTGCTTGCGCTCAGTATGTCCTTAGAGCAAATTGATCCTAGATCGGACGCGGAGGTCCGAGGGCTTGGGTTGGTAAATATAGTACCTGTGTCAGACGAATTGTTAGCGTGAGTGGCAATCATAAACAACAAAAGCGAAGAGACTCACTGGGCTTTTTGGTATCTGAACAAAAGGTGGTGTACAGAATGTGTAACTTCTCCTTCTTTGGTATGTCCATGTTGCCACGGCATGGCAGACCAGTCATATGGTTCTTCATATCCTTCTTGCCAAATTTGGCATAACATCGCAAGCAAATGACCACACCATGGTGGCTCTGGTCAACAAAATCATCGTCCCCCCATGTAAGCAATGAGCAGCATTTGCTGCAGTTCCCTCCCTTGTTGCTGAAGTTGTCGTAACTATGACAACTCGCCAGGTACCCCCAGCTACGGGGGCCGTAGTTGGGATGTATTCCACGAATCAGGCCATGATTATTGGCGACATGTGCAACAATATGAGATATTTCTTTTTTCAGTCCAAGGCATGCTTTCCAACCAGGTAGAATGAGATTTGGCTTATATAGTAAGAAGGGACAAATCTTGTCTACATTCTGGAAATCATCGGGCGTAACCGATTCGCGTGATTGGCTCTGTGCTGATTCATCTTTTCTGGGGCTAATTGAGCCGGTACCACCAGCAGCATCAGAAGACCGTGTAAAGCTCCGAGTTCGTCGCTCGGAGTCTGGCGGTCTTGTTTGAGGCTTTGGTTGTTTGTTGAATTTCGAGTGGCCCTCTACACTTGGGCTAGGTCTTGTAAGAGCCTCCTCATTCTCTTCTACTCTTCGTTCGGGTAGGCCTGGGGGAGTCTGTTCAAGGAATACCTGCGAGATGTTAGCTGAATAGGTAGAATCGCGGCTGCTTGGCATACCTGTTGAGTTGAAGAAAAGTGAGCTCCATAGTTTCTTTTTGAATAATCTCGATCGTCAACCTTCGACTCCAGTAGTAGGACGGCTTCACGCGCGCTAGTTGTTGGTCAGCTTTGAAACATATATGACAAATCATGTCATCTCGCGCAGCCCCATTCAAAATGAGACTGCTGAGCTGAGATCTGGCTTACATGAGTTCCGCATGCGTCTCGAAACTGGAATTCATTGTAAAAGCGATCGTATTCAGTGGGAATATTGTCTTGAGATCTGCGATCAAAATAAGGTTATTTGGTTCATCCAACTTTCATACCAAGCCATTGAAAACCTGAATAGCAGGAATATTTGATAGCTCGTATTCCGTACCTGACAACTGATGGGTAAGTAGCATAACCTTTGTGTTGGTTACTCAAGGTTGAGGTGTTGCCGCTTGGCGGGCAATTTGTAGAATACTCGTTATTTGAAACAGGCACTTTCAGCCGAGGCATCAAATAGATCACAATCAGAATGTAGATGAGATTCGGCCGTGAAATCTTCCGCCATGCTAATGCCGTAACTGCGGATTAATGGCAACCTGAAAATGGACAACTGCGGCTTGGGAAAAAATGTTGGACGAGGAAGATGGGTTGCACCCCATGTCCCGTTTAGCGGCCGAAATCGACGCTTTGTACTGAATCGATAAGGTTACCAACCACGAGGGCCAATGAGAAGGGCATGGAAGGCGGGGAGGGTTCATTCCAGGCTGTCAACATATCCCTGTGTACATCGCGAAGCACAGCCCTTCAAATGTTCCTCATTGAAGAGCGTCCAATTGGAGACTTTCGATGATTACGCGGGGCATTTGCTTCGATGGCCAGGACGTTAAGGCCCCGAAAAATCCAGGAGAATTAAGTGGGGAAAGCCTCTGTTAGATTGGCGGCTGGGAATGGGCTCCACTTCCCTTATTGCAATATTATTCTTGTATCCAAAAGAGGGGTTTCACCCCTCTTTGACAGACTGATCAAAGAATCAAGTCGACGATCAATAACATCACATTCTGGTCCACACTTGGATACACTCACCCCATCGTATTCGTGCGTATCTAACAGCCTCAATTTCACACCAACTGGAAGAGCCTCTGATTGATCAGAAAAACAGGACTAACCCCCTCAAAGTTAGCGAATTCAATGGTTGGAGAGACTCGATAATAAGGATGCAGATGTGACATCAAGTCAAGGCTACGTTTTCCGCGCTCGTATTCGCAGTCACGAGTATGCAGTTAAAATCGTACGTATCAACTAATGCCTTCAGTGAGCTACCGCTTCCTGGATTTGTCTTTGGAACTTTCATGGCTTATAATTGATTTCTTTGCCAGTTCAAATTCTTCGATCTGATGACCGAAGAGTACCGTATATTTTCATGAAATTCGGTAGCGCCAGAGAGAGCCTAGCGTGACCCCACCGGCGCTACCGAATTTCATAAAAATACGGTACTTTTAGGGGTCAGCGCTGGGCAGAGATACTCCCCTTGATACAGCTGCGTACTATACTGATCCGATTTACGCACAATGTCGAGCATACGGCTGTATTCGCGAGGCTATAAAACAGAGGGTCCCCAAGGCGGATGTCGCTATTCCATGCCACGGATTTCTTTTCTTAAGACCTTATGATCAAGATGCATTGAAAAGTCTCGACATTGATCTCGGACTGGGCGATATAGATCTGGATTACCAGAAATCTACTATCGGGGATTAAGAGCTATTGTGAAAGACATCGCATCTTCGGATAGTGGGGTTAGCTCTGAAGGTATCAGAAAGATCCTAAGTAGGGTCATATCGATGAATAGAGCAGGGATATACAACATGGACATCCGGATTGATCATTTTCGTGATGGAAAATTGGTGGACTTCGGCTCATCATGGACAGAGCCTCATGCCCTTTTGGATTCGTTGAAGTCATCGAATCAGCGCGCAGCCCTCGAGTCAAAGATAGCAGATCGAGTAACGATTGAACAGATGGTGAATGACGAAGAGATAGAAACCCGATGGAAGGTTAAAGCGCTACATCCTATACGACTTCGGTCTCAGACCAAACAGTAATAATGTATATTCAGATATATCCTTTCATCCCGATAATCCATTCCAATAATCCAAGCTATTAATTAATGCTGCAAGAGATAGAACAGTGACTAGATGAAATTTGCTTTACATATATCGTGACAACGATAGAGGCTATCAAGAAAAATGGCGACTGGTGAACCTTATAATGATTCTGAGATGTTATTACGTCTAATGGAGCGCCAAACTCGCCAAGCTTATCTAGTGAATGCTCAAGAATGAACTCTTCAGTGCTCCCACTTAAAGTTTCTCAGCCGCATAGTGTTGTCGTTGCCGTATTGGTGACGGGTCAAGGCTCGTGATCATGTGGAATGGCTTGGCGATGACAGTGGGCTTCCAAAGGACGAGGGAGGTCTGGGGCGCCTACTGACATTCGAGAGCTATCAAAGGTTGGGCCAAGAGTGACAACGGCGAAACGGGTTGGGCTGGTACCTGTTACATATTTTGATAGTATAGTTGGTGAGATGAACGTGTTGAGAGCATGCAAGAGAAGAGGCTTGAATGGCAGTGGGAGAAATCTCAGCGATGAGGACGGGGACTAGGGAGTGCTTGGAATAAAGGAGGCGTCGTAGCCCCATGGGATCGAATGCTGAATCTTGATTCGAGGTGGGGAGGAAAGTGGGCGACAGTTTAGGCAATCCAGTCTTCGTGTAGAGCTGGCTGATATGGATGTGTCTGATGGCGAGAGCGAAAAGGCTGGTGCTGGTGGTGTACGACATGAGCAGTAAGTGAGCTGCGAAAATCTGGAAGCGATAGAGGTGCGCTGTGGAAGCTGATAAACACTATTGCAAACGACAGAGTATTTCTCTGGCAGCTAGTCATCCAAAGAGCCCATCTGGATCGTCCTTGAAGACAATCGACGGCGCCGTGCGCTCAGCAACCCCCGATACCTCTGTCCGAGAGTAACGCAAATGATCTAGGCACTCGCATTAAGGCCTAGCCCGATGGATACACACGGGCAAGCCCCACTCTCCCTCTCCAGTGCAGAAGCTAACCAGCTCCCTCCTCCCAGCTGAGGCACACTCAACGTCGACAAAGTTCGCAAGGTCAAGGACCCCCGCAGGAGCGATCCCGATCCCGGTCCTAATTCCTACCAACACAAGCTCCTCAAAGGTCGAGTTCAAGAGCCTTGCTCACGAGCGAACCGGCGCCGTCTTTCCGGTTTTTTACGTTAGACAACGCAAGAAAGAGCAAGGTGGACTCGCTCGACCTTCTAGGCAGGGGCGCATACCTCCCAGGCATCATAGGCGGAAGCTGATGTGAAGTTTACTCGAAACTTATGTCGAAGGTGGCGTGTTTTGAACAACAGGTCTGATGAGAAGCGTCCGCTAGAGACATTGCGCCATCTTCGCTGTACAGCCCGTTCCAGGATCTTGTCATGATGCAAATCAATCAGTCAAGATAGAGGGACAGTAGTCGATTGCGGCTAGCTATTCAATCTACCTATGTCAAATCAATCACTATATCCACAT
Organism: Fusarium oxysporum f. sp. lycopersici 4287; assembly: GCF_000149955.1. NCBI lineage: Eukaryota > Fungi > Ascomycota > Sordariomycetes > Hypocreales > Nectriaceae > Fusarium > Fusarium oxysporum. Next base: position 3,839,750 of record NC_030991.1, read on the forward strand.
CAGGCTCTCCCAACTCACCCCCAGCGTCATCGTCGACCAGGATGGCTTCGTGATCGTCGGTCTAGGGCGCCATACCGTCTTCCCGATCTGCCTCCTGATCGAGGTGGTGTTACCGAGGAATCGGCGCAACATTGGGAATCCCGGAGCTCGCGCAGGGTGAGCTCCCGCGGGCCGTCTGGTTAGTAGAAGTTGCCTCCTCCACCGGTGACGGTCTTGGCGAGACGCCCGGCGTCGTAAGGTGCCCTCTCCGGGTCGAAGTAGTGGGCATGACCGAGGTCGTGGGGGTCGTCTCCAGGTTGGGCGGCGCTGGTGACGCTGTCAATGCTATTATAGGGCAGAAGCCGCTCGCGGGGTGCTGAGGCGATCATGACGAGCCGCTTTCTGTCCTGGGCGGCGCCTGGGTGCAGAGCCTGACCACCCGCCAACGGACCGAGTAGCCATACTAGGTAAAGTCGCCAATAAAACCGTTCAAGTGCTCTCCGTGACGATCCGAGGGCACAACCTCTTCAGCATCAACGGCCTCGGCGTTTCTGGGTTGGGCAACTGTCGACAGGCGGGGACCAGGAGCCTCCTCTAACGGTAGTCTCTCGCCAACCTCGGCGGAGCTTGTCCCTCGACACCATGATATCGCTCGGGTCAACGCAGGCAAGGGACTCTTTCACCACCTTCACTTGTTTGCCAGATGTGATATCGACGATAACTTCGGTCTGGTAGTCGCCGTCGATTGTGCAGGAGGATTGAGACCTGCGACGTTCCGGTATTCCAACAAGCTTTCTCTGCCAGGCAGACAACGTCTTCTCCCTGTAGCTAGTGGTCAACTGGCATGGTGCGGTAGGGCTGGGTGAAGCACTGGTGCCGTGTGTTGCTGAGGTTGGGCAAGCTTCCGAGGGCACAGGGTGGTTTGGGGGCTTGCGGTCGGGGAGGGCATTCGGCAGATTTCCCGGACTAGCGCATCTATCCCTAAGCCCGGTTAGCCAGATCGACGAGCCACGGTCGAATATACAGTCACCTTCAGGAGACCTTCGTCCTACCTAGTTGTCTCCATGATCGTTCAGCGCCCCTGGCGCACCTTGTGCTTCTCCGCTTCAACCCACTCTAAAGTCTCATCTTACCGTTGTCGAAACGGTAACGGGTCTGCAAAGGACATCTCGAGCTTCGTGTGCTGTGAGGAGACTATATTCGCATCTATTTGGGCCACCAAATTGGGTAGATAGCCCACAACATGCATTGTTCGTGGATGATCTCGTTGTTCAACTCTGTAGAGGCCTGTAGGATCTTTGTGGCCTATCCATTGAGCTCCTCGGTCAGCTCCATGATGACCTTGGGCACGGGCGCCAGTGGATCTCCCTTGCGCTCCTGCAGCATAGCAAGCCCAGCCCCTATCTGTTTCGCCAGGTCGTCCATGATAGTCTCCAACATCTCGTCCCGCTCAGTGCGGCTATCGGAAGGTGTGGTCTCGATTGGGGAATGCCTGTCGCGCCTCCTAGGAGTTGCGCATCGACTCGTGAGGGCTCGTCTCGAAGGTAAGTTTCACCTTGGAAGGAGTGAAGTCGAGGGGAGAATTCGCTGACGAGGATTCGAGGAGGGAAGTCGCCGGGAAGGAGGTCTTGTAAGGAGGCTCGTCTACTGGAGCTCTGGTCGATCAGTCAGGCAAGCAAACGCCGGCAACTCAATGCGTACCTGGTTGCGTAAGGGAAATGCGACGAAGGAAGATGGATCGAGATAGAGCAGCCAGGAAAGAGCAGCGGCGTTGGAGAAGGAAGAAACTCGGTCGCGTTGTGGCTCAGTAGTGAATGCAGAGGAAGAGAGCGTGATGGAGGGAAGTGGAAAATTTGCGGGGCAGTGTAAACAGCCACGTGGGGGCGCAGCAGCTGTTCTCTCTCGGGGCTGGTGAGCCAAAAGCCCCCAATTGCACGAAACACGACATGATGTCGGATAGCAGGCAGGATGCACGGTTACAGTGCAAGCATGGCTATCTAAATCTCAATTATGGCCGGTCCTTTGAGTAGCCACGCGTTAGCCACGATTTTCGGATTAGCGAGGGACAGGAACGTACCATTTCAGGCCGCTTGACCTTTTCAGCAAGGGCAGAGGGGCCTGGCAGGAGACTATGGACATGCTTTATGGTCGCTCGGATTAGCTACAAAGCTTGGTTGGTGCCATTACCTGGTGCCGCTGTCAGCTACTTCCCTTTTCTCACTGAGTCCAAATCGGGTTGTTCTTGCCAAGCTCCCTCGGGCGGCACTCTACCCACTGCCTCGCTTAGCCAGGTGATGGAGTTCTTGGTGCTTGGGATTATAGATGGCTTTGACGTTCAGATCGGCCTGTAGGACATGCTAGATTGTACGAAACTCTCTCAAGCAGTCGGATTTGCTCATCTCGGGTCGACAAAGGTGGCGAGTCCGGCTCTGAGATGCTTGGAGACACCGACTCCCTTCAACCGTTGCCCAGCCCGCTCAAGCTTGTCGTCTCGTATATTCTCGCATCGTTTCGTCGAGGATCGGTATCGTTTTCATCGCTAACAGCTATACCTGCGCATGTCGACAACGTCAGCAGTCGGTCTCTCGAGACGCGTCGCTCCGGCCACCATGTGCAGCGGAAGGTTAGGGCAGGGAATTGGTGGATAACTCACCGCGGGACTTCGGGGCGAGGATCTTCTGCAGGCCAGCCGCGAAGAGCATGGTCGCTGTTGCTGTTGCTGCCGCTTACAAGGAGGAGAGGTGTAGGTTTGAGAAGAACCCAAAGCCGAATCGGGAGCCGGCCAAGTGGAACGCCCACGCTCGGACCAGCCGGCCCCGTACCGGGATCTCGCCTCTCACCCTATACCGATCGATATTAGGGCCAGAATAGCCTCGATCACCTTCTGTCGCAGGCCGGGCATGGTCTCAATGATCCTCAGGAACAACAGCCCTTACTAATCACGCTAGGTGATTTAAAGTAAAACCTGTGGGATGGAATACCCCACACAGGAGAACAATCAATCAACTCACTACTGCTGCTCATTCTGAATGACCCGACCTTCAATCCATTTTAAGCACATCCAGTGCGACACCTTCCTTTGTCATCTCACTCTCTTGGCATACAAGTGTTAAGAAAGTGGCCTTATCTACACCTAAATCCTTAACAAGAGCACAACAAACGCCTCAATCTGCTGTAGACGAAGCCATCGCCGCGGCTTGCGACTGCGCAAGCGCAGATTGAAACGTTTGTTGTGCACTTGTTAAGGATTTAGGTGTAGATAGGGCCACTTTCTTAACACTTGTATGCCAAGAAAGTGAGATGACAAAAGGAGAAATAAGTACCCTTCCCTGTCACTTTAATCCACCTGCCGTTAGGGCGAACCAGACTGTCGGGTCGAGCAGAAAGAAATAAAATTGCGCGTCGTTCCCCCAATACGACGAAAAATCCCTCACTTCTTTACTCGGTTAATTCTGTTGCAAAACTCTCCCAAGCATGGATATCCGATTTCCATATGGCCCGCACAGGATTGCGCCGCAATGCCAGGCCCCTCCTATTGTTATTCGGCATCCTCACTATCCGACCTACCAGAGCACACTCCTACGTCTTCCCCGTCTCGACGTGGTTAAGAAGAGTGGTCAGTTCGATTCGAATTTTGCCTATGGCATCAGTCATGAGACAGCGCTTTTAGCGTGCCAAATCATCGCTGGAAATGCTCAAGACGCTTTTCTGAGTTACGACCGCTTAGGGAAGCAAAGCGTGATAATGAGCAGTGAAGGTGTGCTGATGCTCGCGGAGTATTATTTGCAAGTTCCTAGTAGTAAGCTTTCTCCCACCGAGACTCTATGCTTTGCTTATGTCTTCTCTTAGGACAGAGTGATAACCTCCCATTCCCAATCATCTGCGACTTTGAGGATTGGCAGTTTCCGCACGGCCACCTTCCAGAGCCATGGCTTCTCATTGAACATGAGCTAATGGAAAACAAATCTTCGATGAACTGCTGCCTTGTTTCCGGTAATAAGGGAAAGCCAGCTTTCCTCGTCCCCCAAGAACTATTCCCCTGGCTTCAACAAAACCGCATGCGCGATTATGTCGCCTTCGGTGACGAACGAGTCGGCTATCAAAGTCGGGCGAATGTCTGTCACCTCCGTGCAGATATTCTGGAAGACTTCAATCATCGCGCCTTCGCTCTCGTGCCAAAGATGACATCTCAGGGCTACCGCCTTATCATGAACTATTTCTCTGCAGCTGACGACCTGTCCGTTCCTGCAAATGTTTTCCACAACCGAATGGTTCACCCACTTGGTGGAGCCAGACTCGAATTCTTGTATGCGCGGTTTGCATATGCTGTTTTTGGGCTTGTTGAGGGGTTTGCAAAGACGACGGTACGACGAGTAACTATTGTTGAGCCTGGGCTCGACGAGCTTGGGCTTCGCACCTGGGTCTCCAATGTGTACTGGAAATTTCCGAACCAAATTGCGGCTCGACGTGCAAACATGGCAAATCAGGTGTCTAAGAAAGATCTCCAGAGAGGGCTGAATTAGATTCCGCGGCTTATCCTGTCACGAAACTGAGTCAACGATTGCCCACAGCTGACGGGTACTCGCCTCAGCTGGCTCTTCGAGAGAAGTCTAAACCCAAAACCTGGAACATGCCGCCTAGTAATCGCGAGCTGGGCCCTTTGTCGTTCGCCAGCTTTTCTACTTTTCCTGAAAATGTCCGCTTGAAGATTTGGGAGGCAACTTGGCCAGATCCTCGCGTGATTGAGATACGGTCACTGCCGCAGGTTGATTCGGATGATATCTATGATTTATCAAGGCTTCAGTTATACGGAACCATTTCAAATTGGCTTGACAAGGATGATTGCGACGAGGATAATGATGAAGAGGACGATGTCGAAAAAGGCGATGCTATGAGTCAAGTCCCCAATCGTGGAGAAAAGTCCAATGACGGCACCTCCAATGGAGGTTCCTCTCTCGCTTCCGGTGACAGCGAGGATTTCGATATTGAGGATGCGCGCCGATTTGGACGAAATCCGAGAACAATATTTTGGCGGATGTCTCGTGAGAACCAGCACCCAATTGCTCTGTCTGTGTGCGCAGAATCGCGTCAACACACGCTCAGGAGCTTTTATTACCTCAGGCACCACGAGCGATCTGAGTGGTCATTCTACCTTGATCCGACGCAGGATGTTGTGTGGCTATCTGACTCTTTGTGGAAGGACATCTGTTTTGACAACGAAGACGTAGTACGACTTGGACGCTCGTACGGCAGCCGACTGTCGCATGTCGAACAGGTTATTGTAAATGCGGAGAAATGGCGAGACTTGGAGGAGCTCAATATTTTACCGTATTTTGGATGCTTGAAGACGATCAAGTTGCTTCTTGACGACAACATCACGCCTCTGGAAATCTCTACATTATTGAGAGATATCGAACTGCGGTTTGGCAATGATGACAGATTCTGCCCTCGTTTCGAGCTAGTCGATAGGCGATATCAAGTGCGCGGTCAGGTTCGGGTGAGAGACATCACTAGTAACTAAACCTTTTGGCCATTACAGCGAGTAAGATAATTCAGGGCCAGCCACATTGAGAATTTTGGTGTTTATAGACTGCTTTACGCATAGCTCGCATTGACTTAACGTCAGCCTCGGTGAACTCAGCGGCCAAACTTATTGAATGGTCTAATTAAGCACCTTTGAGTGAATACCTTTCTATTATAACCGCAAGTATGCCAATCGAGACAGTTATGGTAATAATTTGAATTTCCTCTTACGCTTCTGTTGTTGATGTAGCTAGATAATAACTGCTTGAAGGGACTCATAGATAGTTTATGATGTAGGACTATTTTCTTTATTTTGAGGCTACCTTCTGTTGTCTTATGAGGTTCTCTGTATGTTTTACGGTAGACTGATAGTTATTATGTCTGAGACTTTACCATGAAGCTGTTTGCCTGATTTTCTCTTTTTATCCCGCAATGACTACTCCAACAGGAATTGAGATCGAGCTAACGCCGAGATGCGGTCTAGTTAACCCAAATTGAGGCCCTGCTCCTCAGATGAGCTATAGGTTACGGTTAACCCCCTGCAAAGCACCGATAGCCGGAACGGAATAATTCCGAACCTCCATTCCGCTGTCCAATAAAACGTGATCTAATCTTATCTCTCAAGTCGCAGTGCGTTTCCATCGCGGGAAATATGGGGCGAGAATACTAGACCGTGATTGGTCAAAAACAAGAAACGCAATGCATTTCTGGCGATAATTCTTGAGTAGGAGGCTTGCCCTGAAAACCGTAATGAAAATATTGTAAAGTGTCGGATCCTTAATAGCGGTAAAAGGAATGGCGAGCATTGATAACAATGTGATGATTTATACATCCTTTGAAGTAATTAACTGCTTATAGTGTGGGATTTATAATTTCGAGTGAAACGCTGTCTTGCGTTTGATGTGCCTCTCGGTGTACTGAAATAGAACTTACGTTGATAATCTCCCATATAGTCAGATCTGAGCTATTGTGATAGGTGACACAATGCATTGATGCCTAACGCTAATGCCTAAGCAACACAAAAATACATCGCCATTGTAGACGGCTCTATCAGGACGCTCGAGAGACATCCGCAACTATCAAATGCGTTAAGAAATTCGGAGAAAGAATTCTCTGCTTCTTTATCAAATGGATCTTTGTAATCAGTGTCTTTCTCTTAAATTTGGACATGTGCCAAACAACCTCCCGCACGAGCTATTCACATCTTTTCGCGCCTTGGAGGAATCAGCGACTCAGACGAAATGCCCTTTATGTCAGTTTATTGCCTACGAGTTTAAATATCCTAGTGTTACCGTTTCCGGACACCGTTCTTCATCGCCCGCGAGCACAGAAGAATTGCGCTCGAGCCCTGTCACAATCACGGACTCAGGACCCGCGGATCGATGGTTTCTGGTCAACTGTTCTAACAGCTACTTTCAAATTTCATGTTCTTTGATTCCCCGTAAGCCCCAAACAACTATGTTCAAGCTACGAGTGACTCATACTAATAATTTGCGTTCTTCAGAATCACTTCAATTGTATACCAACAAATACCACGATCCCTCTGATACCCACACAGGATCACAACGGAGCTTAAGTCTGGCTAAATATTGGCTTCAAACATGTGTTGAAGACCATCATGATTGTTCTGTGTACTGCGGAACATGTCCTACCTTGTTGCCGACACGTGTCCTTTATCTTGGATCGATTGCAGCCGACGAAGATCCAGTTCTACAAATCTCAAATGGGCTCATGGCTCCTTATGTGGCACTCAGTTACTGCTGGGGGAAGAAACCATTTATCAAAACATGCCGCACTAATTTTGGCCAAATGCAACAAGGTATCCCAATCCAGTTGCTACCAAAGACCTTCCTAGATGCGATTGCTGTTACAAAGGCTCTTGGCTGCGACTACCTATGGATTATGCCCTATGCATCATCCAGGACGATCCTGAGGATTGGCAGCGAGAATCCATCAAGATGCGCGATGTTTATAAAAATGCCCTGGTCACAATATGCGCACAAGACTCACCAAATCCTTTTGGGGGCTGCTTTAGCCGGCGCGATCCTTTAATCCGCCGACCAATAGTTCTACCTCTTTACAACGAAGAGGGATTGCTTGACGGGGAATTGTTCTGGTCTCGAGATGTTGGAGTACCAAGTGGATCACCGGGTCCACTGGGACCGCTCGATTATCGTGCTTGGACCCTGCAGGAACAAGTACTTTCCGGTAGAGTTCTTGCGTATTGCGAAGGGACAGTCTTTTGGTTCTGTTCAACGACCGCACTATGGGAAGCAAAACCAATTTGGGAGAAAGACATCCAAAGGCTGTCAGACTACGCGAAGTTGAAGCGACTTGTTATCAATTATGATGCATGGCCAGTATCACGAATGTTACGATCCGCCAAGAAGACGAGAAGAGCGGCTTACGATGCTTGGTACGACTTGGTCGGAAAATATTCCGGCAGAAATATAACCAAACCAAAAGACCGAATGGTCGCAATCTCGGCCGTTGCGGAAGCAATGAGTCTTATTCTAGACGACCAGTATGTCGCTGGTCTATGGAAAAGAGATATAATCCGTGGGCTCCTTTGGATGTCAGTGAGAGGAAGAAATGTGCGACCTCGACGAGCAAAAAGGGGGCAAGGCTATGTGGCGCCTTCCTGGTCATGGGCGTCTATTAATCACGGTGCAGTACTGGCTTTATTCTCGATGAAACTGAATTGCGGCATCCTCACCTACGGCAGCCAGATAATTACACCTGAATTCAGATTTCGCCGCTATGAATACATGGAGGAGTTACCTGTTAAAGCTCCAAGCGATCCTGAAATATTGACTGTCCAATGCAGTAATATTGGAACAAGCCCTTTCGGCCAGGTAAAAAGTGGTACTATTCGACTGAAGGGATACACACGCGAAGTGGTCCTGCGGCCTAGGGGTAAGAATCTGTATGACCGCGCATTACACACTAAAATCGGCAAGGCGCATATAGATGAGTTCCGTTTACTATCATCTCGTAAGCTAGTTGTAACATGCCTCTTCATGGCGAGATATGTGAAGGAAGATGAAGAGGCCTTTCTCAGTAGTTCCAAGGACATCCAGCAATTCGGAAAATGTATTTGTTTAGGTCTTGTGCCTACTAGGCTGAGGAAGAACGAGTATCGTCGGATCGGATTGGCTGAAATTGATTACTGGAAGTGGGATATGGAAGAGAAAAGAGAGATTTTCCTAGTTTAATACTATTTATATTATAAATCATGGGGCTTATAGCTTCAAGGCATCTGGCTTTGGTATTACCTCTTGTTTTCGTGTTTGATTCCTCAAATTCGGTCTAGTAAAATGATATCCATATTCACTTACAAGACCTTGTTATCTAGAACAACTTTGTATACCATCTCAACCTTTGGAACCAGCAGGCACCATTCTATCAACAACCTTGACGCAGAGTGTCACCAAGGATGTCTCGTCCATAATGTCCAACATCGTCACCAAAGCCCCTAAATGCATCCGTATCCAATTACGAACCTCCACAGCAGCCAGTGAGTCGATGCCATACACAGAAATTGGCCGATCTTTTTCCAAGGGTTCTGAAAGACGAATCATTCGCAAAGCATTTGTTAATTACCTCTTCTGTAGCTGCTACCATTGGGCCTCTCTCTGTTTCCCCCGACTGCAGGCAATTTATACCTCTATGCCTTATTTTACAATTTAGCCTTACTTAAGGTTTAATTAGTTGCTGTATAAGCCTTTAGGATACGCTTAAACTGTATAAAAAATACTGTGTTCTTTGTTATGTGCAGCCTGGCGCTACCTTCATTACATAGCCGACCTAAGGACTTCTGCAAATATCCATATTTTAAAACTCTCTCTCGCCAATGCGATTCGGAACATGGCGGAGTATACTCATATTATACCTCACTATGGTTGGGCTATTTCGATCATGAATATTATCCCGAATTGGTTTGCAAGATTATCTTTCCACCCTTAAAGCCCGTTCTTGAGTTTAGTGAAGTAAGTTACCTCAACCTTACCTTGACCTTCAGTAGCTAACAGTTTCAGGATATGGTGGTTCAGATCGCAGACCTTTCAAATGGTCTGAACCATGAAGCCAAGGAAACAACTCAACCTACTGTCTTTCATGACATCCTTTCGTCTTTACTCCCTCCATATGAACTCTCACTCGCGCTGCCTAACAATGAAGCCGCCGGGCTAGTTGCAGCATCAACTTACAACGCTACCTAGATCTGCCGTTAGGGCCAGAAGTCAGGCTAGCCTCATCCCTTTTTGTATTTATGAGTCAATCCCTGATCATCCCCCAAGCAAGTCTGGACCTAGTGCCTCCTTCAACTCCAGCGTTTGTGGGTGCAGTTCCTCTGCGTCTTCATGCTTGCCTATCCTGTTAAGCAAGAGTGCCAAGTTGTTTCTACTAGCACGTGTGTCCGGATGCTCCTTGCCAAGCACCTTTTCCATCAGCTCCGCCGTCTGTCGATGCATCTTTACTGCCGCCTCGTACTTGCCTTGAGAGTAAAGAGCCCCTGTAAGGTTGTTCCTGCTGGTAAGTGTGTCCGGATTCTCCTTGCCAAGAACCTTCTCCCTCAACTTCAGCGTTTGTCGATGCATCTTCTCTGCTTCCTCGTACTGGCCCATACTATCAAGTACGTTTGCCAGGTTGTTCATGCTAGCGAGTGTATACGGATGCTCCTTGCCAAGCATCTTCTCGCTCAGCTCCACATCCCGTCAATACATCTTCACCGCTTGTCCATAACTCCCTAGCTTCGAGAAGCCCTCAGCGACGTTAAAAAGAAGCCTCCCTATCGCTTCGCCATCTTTACATTTCTCATCGCTCTCCAACACGCATGCGGTACCCCTCACTCGGTCATACCCCTCTACCGGTCAGCAAAAAAAATAGTCTCCCATATAAAATGCGATTTTTCACTTGCATAGTGTTTGACCAAAAGTGAAGCTATTAGCGTGGGAAAATAGCTGCCGTATTTAAAATTGCGTAAGATTTAATATTTTAACATTCCTTCTCCAGTGACGCTTGCGGTATGACCGTACAGAACTAATGTGGATTGTCTCAAAACGCCTCCCTCATCAACCTCCCTCCGCCAAGTCTCATCAGATTTTTATCTATACCAGCCTTTCAAAACCACGCTGAAAATGCCTCAATTACCTTATACAGAGGATGATGTTATCGAAGCCATGCTGGATGTCACAGATAATGGACTCTCGCAACATGAGGCCGCCCAGAAGCATGGCATGCCCCAGACCACTCTTTCTGATCGACTAAGAGGCATACCGCCTAAATCTGAAGTCACCCATCCTAGCCGGCTGTTATCCAAGTCTCAAGAGGCCAGGTTGATTACCTGGATACTTCGGCAAGAGGCCCTAGGCTATGCTCCATCCCACAGTCAAGTTCGCGCCACCGTCGCTGCCCTCCTACGGCAACAAGGCAGGGAACGGCCTATCGGTGTCCATTGGCTAACCAGGTTCGTGAAACGCCATCCATCCATAAAGAAGAAGATAGGAAAACGCCAGGAAGCATCGAGGTTCAATTGTTTTACCCCGACCGCCGTCAATTGGTACTTTGACATTCGGGAGAGAGAATATGGCTGGATCAAACCTGAGAACACGGTTAACGTTGATGAGGGCGGTATAATGGCTGGATTTGGTAAGTATTTGTCGTTATACCCATTGATTGAGCTAATCTATTGCGAATCCAGGCTTGGATTCCTTAGTTATCGGCAGCAGCGATCCCAAGATGAAGGCCTTCCTCAAAGGCTCTCAGTCCCGCACTTGGACTAGCTTTCTCGAAGCCGTGACTGCAACTGGCCGTCTTCTGAAACCGGGGATTATCTTTAAAGGCAAAGAACTTTAACAACAGTGGTTTATCGAAGAGCTCAAGGAGATAGCCGACTGGTATTATATCACGTCCGACAACGGCTGGACAGACAACCATATCGCAATTGAGTGGCTCAGAGAGGTCTATCTTCCCCAAACACAACCGGAAGATGAGTCCGATGCGAGGCTTATCATATTAGATGGCCATAGAAGCCACGTATCCGTGCGTATCTGCCCGTTCCGGGCCTTCTGAATAAAGAATGTCGCTAACTCAAAATCCAGGATGAGTGGATGGCTACGTGCTTTTTGAACAACGTATATTGTTGTTACCTGCCAGCCCACTGCTCTCATGGCCTACAGCCACTTGATAATGGGGTGTTCAATGCCTCCAAGGCTGCCTATCGTAAAGAACTTCAAAAACTGACAAGCCTGACCGATTCTGCCCCGGTGGACAAGGTCAACTTCATCAAGGCTTATGCCAAAGCCAGGGAAGTAGGCATGACGAAGAAAAACATCCTTTCTGGCTGGAGAGTGACTGGAAACTGGCCGATTTCTCGGCGGAAAGCGCTTATGCATCCAGAGATTCAGTCAGCCAAGAAGGAAACGACGCCTGCATCGGACGGCCCCAGCGACGGGCAACGCGACTCTGATAACACGCCAAAGACCAGCCGTCATATCAGGGATCTGGGGAAGAACAAAAGTCCCTCAACGAGAAGACGGTATTCTGTGATATCGAGAGGTTTTGAAGCGCAAGAGTCAAAGATCGCCTCGCTAAGCTCAAGAGTAGCCAGTCTAGAGGAAGAAGTCGGACGGTTGAGCAGAGGCAAGAAGAGAAAGGCGATACCGAATCCCAACAGGAAGTTCATGACACTAGCCGAGGCTCTAGTGGTTGGTAATACTATTTCTGAGCCAGACCAAGCAGCTGAAGAGATAGAGGCTGTTGAGGATGTAATTGAGGTGGGAGGAGTGGAAGAGGATGAGGGCTCAAATTCAGAGGCGGAAGAGTTACTAGTTGTACGGACTCGCGCAGGCCGCGCAGTTAAAAGACTAAGGGAATATTAAAATACAGTCAATTCTAATCTTGATCCGAAACGTGAACTTGGTTTTGCTATTTTTGCCAAGTTTTTGCCGTTATGTTGAAAAATCGCATTTTATATGGGAGACTATTTTTTTTGCTGACCGGTAGAGGGGTATGACCGAGTGAGGGGTACTGCATGGTAGATGAAAGTCCTATGATCTAAGTTTAGGGCTTCAAACTTTAATCCTGAACCTTAATCCTGAAGTTGAGGGTGAACCCTCCAATATTCAACACTTTCTTTGTTTATTTCGCGGCTGAGGATTTGCACAGAAATCTTGCGATCTAGCCCATCTATCCATTTGTCCATCAAATGCAATAGGACGTTTGCAGATTGGATATTGACAGTGCTGCTGATTGTGGGCTATGATAAGGGAATGTATGACTTTGAGGTCCTCGCCGGCAGCGCAATAGCGTGCTTCTATGTCACCTTGGTCTGCATCCAGGTTGTGAACTGAAGCATCCTTCAAATGGGGATGAGTCTCTTGAACGATCTTTTGGCTATGTGTCGTTGCCTCTCCGCCATCGATGAACTTACTGTGGAGATCCTGCAAAAGTTCTTTGTAGAGAGAGTGTTGTGAAATAATTTCGTCAGAAGGTTGGCTCCCAGCTTGGGACTGTTTTCACTCCTGTTTAGCGGCACGACAGCACCTAGATATATTGCTTGCCGACCAAGGCTTCCCGCACTCTTCACATTTTTTGGTTATTCTTGGTTTACGCCCCTTCGCGAAGCTCCCATGGCAGTGTCGCACGTGGTCCAGTACGCTCTTGAGTTCTTTTCCTTTATCTCCTTTGCCCTTGCATCCGTCGAGTTTGCACCATCCAAGTTATTTCTCAAAAGCTTGTTTCACGTCATCCTCGTTATTGAGTGTGATAGGCGGATGTTTGCTACTGTTACTTGAGCAGCTCTCGTTTGGGAGCGTGGTCGAAGTCATATAGATCAGATGGTTCGACGAGTTGGTTCAACGAGCAAGTTCAATAAGTCGGTTCAATGAGCTGGTTATTTCTCACATTCCTTAGACCCTACAACTTCCTTTGACTATGGACTACTCGCTTCGTGGGCCTGCCATACCAGCTGCAGACCGGTGAGCGGTTCATACCCGTCTGCCCTGACAATGCTGTCGTTCCGATTCTAAGCAGTTGCCATCCCGACCAGCCATGGATGCATTCCGTTCTCTCGTGCCCTGCAACCTGCATTGCGTGCCATCTCATCATAATGGTGAAGGATATCATCTATAAGGATATTTTCAGTGACACCTTCCTTCAGGCACTACTCTACAGGGAATATAAAAGGATTTTCCTCATCTTTATTGATGAGCGTTAAGAGGCATCCTGCTCTTTCTAATGCTTTCTTGAAGATATTGGCCCATTTTCTCTGGTGGTCTGTAGACTTCTCGAGGAAATCCTCAACTGATGTTTGTCCATGCTGCCTTTACTACGTGCAGATTCTTTGAAATGCCTTTCTCGGTTGGTGGATGTCATTTGTTCGTTGCAAAAGGGCACCTAAACGTAGCATTTCTGATTCTAGTGCCCATGGCCTTGGCTTCTTGACGGGTCGATTATCGATGGCATCCTCGCTATCAGCGATGAGATGCTTTGTGGCAGCCATTGTGAAAGATTCTATATATTGTTGGGCTGAGGGAAAGGCTGTCTGAATGGCTGTCGAGGGTATCACAGAATGGCCGGGAACAAATTGCGACGTAAAAATGGGTGGGACGTTTTACAGTGAGTGTCAAGTAATAATGACATGTGGCTGGCTGGTCCAAGTAACGAACAATTTGCAAAGAAGTGGACGAGAGGACTGACGAGAGGACTGTCGTGAGGACTGTCGTGAGGACTGGCAAATGACCCTGGACTTCCTGTTCGCCTTCTTGGTAGCTATCCCAGCAGTCTCCCAGCCTGTAGACCGGTGAGGCTTCAACAACCCAGACATGGAGACGCTATCCTCACCCCTACTGGGCAGCCCCTGACTGTTCACGAACATGAGGCTACAGGATCACCAACATGTTCCTATTCCAGCCAGCCATGGCTGCATTCTGTTCTATCGTGCCCTGCAACTACTTCCCTTCCTCCAACCGGCATTGCGTACCTTGCATTCGCAGGGGTCTAGAGAGACGCCCAAAAGGTCACGCACGCTCCTGTATCCGTCCTTTACTTCGAACGAGACTCATGGTCTTTAAAACTTTTCTCATCTCTGTTTGACCTGTTCCTCCTTGGTGTTGCTACAAATACACCACACACAAAATCATCGGGAGTTCCTGGCCAGCGAATTTATCAACTTCGTATTCTTGAAGTTCGATGTGGGGGGGCGCGCTAGTACCAGGTTTGCATTAGGCCGATCGGAAATACGTTCTAAGATTAGCGGCTGAGGATACAGGGCTGGGGAAGGCGGAACAGGGATCTGTCGCTGATCTCCATAACCAACAACGAACATCCTTGCTTTTTTCCCTCGCTTAAGTGACACCTGTTTTTCTGCCCTCGCCTACCGACACCTGTTTTCTGTCCTCGCCTACCGACACCGGTTTTCTCCCCTCGCCCAACCGACACCGGTTTTTCTCCCTCACTAATGCGACGGCACATGTCATCAGGCTTAGGGTATGATATCTCCCAAAGCAGCACGGGATTTCTTGCGAATGCGGGTCGGCACGAGCCATCGTGCGTTGAAAAGCGATCATTTGAGTGGCATGCATTCGCGTACTTTGTGACATATTGTGTGACCCTAACCTAGCTTGTTTGCAGAAGGCAATTGTCTCGCTTGTTAAACTGGCGGCGCAAATTCCCTCATACCCTGTAGTTCCGGCTAATCATCGAATATGACGTCACGATAAGCCATGACCCCGGGAGTCATGAAAAGATTACCCTACACTGCCCCTATTCTTTCTTTGAACATAACAATTTTCCTCGCATCCGCTGTTAGTGCTTCGCCAGGGCAGAAAATTTTGGGCGCCAAAATGGCAGTAAGTGTAGTGGCGGTATTAATGAGACTCTGACAGTTACCAGGAGGAACTTCATGACACGCGAAGAGAACCATGGTGCTCAGGTCCACCAACTGGCTCTGGTGTCCAGGCTTACTATATCATAACTCAGCACCATCACCATGTATATCCTGTTATGAGCGAAGACTCGAATGATGATGAATTTTCCCGAGGAGTCGTAGTCATAGGCATAAGGAAGTATGGCAAAGTACCTGGAGCCCCAGCAATGGCATCCCGCCAATGAGGCACCTTCACGGGTTTTTCGATGCACAACTCTGCTCCGTCCATCCTCATGCACTCCGCATCCGGGTCTTTGTTCCATATGATGCCTCGAGGAAATTAAAAGGCAATAGAGCTTCAGTACACACAGCCCTCGATTGAAAGGCCCTACGCCATCACTACGACATGTCATGCATCGAAAATATGACCGCTGATCGACCCATCCTGGATGCGATTTCGCCTTCCATAAGTAGGATGACCTCAGGTACGGCAACACCAGTTATTGCAAAGACTGATTTACCTGCAACACCGACCTCGGGTGAGTCAAGCAACAGGATGGTGGGTGGCCCATCTGAGAGACGGCGATGGAACCATCCCGACCAAAGCCGTCAAAGGAGACATTTCGATAAGGTAACCCCCTACATGAATCGGCGATGGCAGAGGGGCTGGATGAAAGAGGGAGTTGCTGACCAGAAACTGGAAGAGATTCAGGGAAATGGCTCACTCAATGCAGGACTGGGAGTCACGTTTGGTCAATAGCAGGGTAGTAATGATCCCGAAGCAAAATGTCGATGTAAGATGAAGCTAGTTGCCGGGTTACATGTCGGTAGAGACCTCGCTTGGTTGCGGTTGATATGATGTTGGCTTGGCGGGATGGAGAGGACTTTGTCGACAACTGGTACCCTATCTTGGTCTGGCATCAGCGAGGCTCACGTCTTGAACTCTAGCTTCGGCAACTGAGCTATCATCTCAATCAGCTAGGTATAGAAGTGTTTTCGTCGCATCGACGTATCGTTCGCTAACGTTTGTAGATCGAGGGGCTGGCCAATAATGACGTCGAGAATGCGATAAGCCTGTGTCGTGGGCTATCGCGAAGTAGGCTCTCATCCCGTCCGTATACGTGGAAGAGGAACTGTTGTCTTGCTTTCGAGTCCCGGTCATCCCACCTACGTCGGACATCGTACGAGAGCGGTTTGCCATGACTGTTACCGCATAGTGATAGTGTCACGCTGGAGCTTGGACCAGACGTCATGTAGTACGGGTTCGATCAGGATCCTCACGATCCAGTTCGCGCGTTTCTTCAGGAACTCGATGAAGGAACAGATGTTGAAGCTACCGTGGTTGGCGTCGAGGGTGCGGCAGGGCCTTTTGTTTTCATGTCCAGATGCTAGCGTGCGAATAGCATCTTGGTCGATGGACTCGACGATCGATGAATGTCTGCCTCTTGCTGTTGATTTGGTATTGGATGAGGGGGTATTGATCGCGCGCGTAATCTTGGTAACCACGCTTCTCAGTCAACATCGGCCATTGACCGATCCCGTATGACCAATAGTCCATCACTGGGTGCTTCACCCAATGATTCTGATGAAGCTCCCTTGATAATGAAGGGTATGCGAGGTCCTGGTCTCAAACCGATTCATGAGGTGCCAAGGTCTAACACTCAGCCTATCATAACTGGCCCCAATCACCTTAACTCGAGATGTATGTATTGGTGCCTCATACGAAAGTGCTCCCTTATACGGCGTGAAATTGATTGGAGCTTTTTCAGTGATGTGAAGCACTCTCTCGAGTGATGGTGATTGCTATAGAGTATTCGGCAGCCATTATCTGCATCTTAAGCAAAAGTTGTAGATTGACTCAATGATCAGAAGGGGGACAGGAAGAGCACCACCAAACATGTAGAGAATGGGCGAAAATCCTAATAGAGGAAGTTTGCCGAAGACAAGGTAGCGCTTGTGATACTGGCTACCATTCGCCTCGGGTTGTTATGCATATTAACACCGCCAACTTGCCGTCTCTTACGCGGTCATTGACCGTTTTCCATGCCTAAACCCTACAGCCCAGTCAAATTGCACCTTCCATTTGGCGGCCTGAAAGATCCACGAGGCCTGGACCCAGATTCACGATGCTTCTGAACAACTCCAAGCGGATATGATTATCCCGTACCTGTTCCATGTTGCATATGGTCGACATGCTACGCCTGGCCTCTAGCGCTCGATAAACTCAGACACATTATTAATGATCATTAGGAAAAGGCGAATCGGAAACTAACAAGGTATCCGGCCCTGGACCGAAATCCCGCCGCAGGGTCTTGCGTGGCGGCGGGACCTAAATTTTTGTTTGTTTGTTTGTTTGTATATTTTTCGTCTGGGTGGCTGTAACGAAGCCAGATCTCCTACTGGAGCAAAAGACGTGCTGAGCTAGCTAGGTACAGGGAAACCCCGCTTCCTTCACCATCCAGCATACCAATGGCACAAAAGGTGCTGTATTTCTCAAGCCCGTCACCCGTCAGCGGGTTCGGGGGCAATCTACTGTCGAGCTTTTTCCACCGACCAGAATTCTCTCACGCATCACTACATCTGCTGACGCAGTCCACAATCTCCAGTAACCAAGTTGTAGCTCGTAGTCGACTGTCGTGGCGGCAGGGAAAAACCTTGGGAAGGAATCAGAGGCCGGCGGTGCGGCTTGCCTTCAAAGGGGAAAAACCCATCGCAATCGGCGTCGTTGATCGGGAGGATGTCGCTACCGATGCCACGGGCACCGTCCTCCGATATCTAAGGCGTTCTGGTTCTGAGGTGCCGCCATTAGATCCGACAAAGGTGTTGTCAGAGAAGGTGAACTCTCCAAAATTCCTTCTCTGAAAACTGCTGTTAGGGAGCCGATGGCGTCCCCGCAGTATTGTGTGGCCGAGTAGCCCGTAGAAAATCCCGCTCCTAACAGTGCACTAACAGTGCGTGCCAAGAAAGAATTTTTACAGGGGAGAGTTGCGGCGGGACCTAAATGAAGACTGGCAGGGCTAGTCAAGGGTAGGCAAAACTCCTAATCCTCGGCCGATTCTCACCCCACCTCAGCCAGACCCGGTTTGATCTCGTCGGGGATCACCGCTGTTTGATGGAATCATGTTTATCCCCTAATTGAAGTGCCACATTTCTTCGTTGAGGCTAAAGCTGCTGGGATCTTAGGTACGTTTTCATTTGGCAAGCTAGGGCGGCTACGTGTCGGTTGTTGCGGATGCCGCCATTTGGCGCGGGATGTTTTGGGTTAGCAGATCTAGTCTCACGACCGTTACTCCATTTGCGACCTTACTCCTGTATAGGAAAGATCCCGGATTGTGGCCTGGAAGATTGAATCTTCTGGCCAAACACTTCTAGCGTCGAAACACACAATATTGCCCGAACCTACTCTTACACCGCAGCGGCTTCTCTTTACATCCATCATTATCCTGCACACAAAGCTATGAAGGCATTTCCTAAGATCGGTGACGTTCCAGTGTGGTCAGAACCGCCTGACGGTTATCTCGTCAACTTTACCAATCCACAGAAAGACACGGCGCTTCTGTACGCAAGTTCCGGTGTCTCGATTTCCTGTCTTGTTTCTTTCCTCTTAATGGGAATACATTTCTATGTGGCATCTTTCGTCACAAAGAATCTATCCTCCCGACATTGTAAGTCAAGTCTAGTATATGGGTATTTATTATTAAGGATATCTGTACTGATTCTGATAAAGTTTTGACACTTGCTGGATGCGTGCTCGCGACGGCTTCACAAAGCATCATTTTCGTTTGCCAAATGCGGGGCGTCGTGGGCG
Organism: Fusarium oxysporum f. sp. lycopersici 4287; assembly: GCF_000149955.1. NCBI lineage: Eukaryota > Fungi > Ascomycota > Sordariomycetes > Hypocreales > Nectriaceae > Fusarium > Fusarium oxysporum. The sequence continues at coordinate 3,858,928 of NC_030991.1, forward strand.
TACATGTTTGGGAAATGCCTCTAGATCATACGCGCTGGGAATCAGCTGTATGTATGTCATTAGATCAGAATGTATGCTTATGCTAATGTATTGACCAAAGCTTCTTCTTGCTGCCAACTTACTGGCCATTCCTGCCACAGCACTCGCGAAGTCAGGGCTCTATGTTTTCTACCGCGAATTCATCGGACCAACACAATCCGCTTACTTCATTCTTATTCCAGCTGTTTTAAGTATCGCTTCTTTCGTCGTTGTGTGGATGTTTCAACTACTTGCTTGTAGTCCAGTCGAGGCGGCATGGGACTTGAGATTCTACACTGAGACAAGCTGCCACAGCCGCTACTATTGCGGTACGGTCCAAGCGAGTGTTGAAATTCTCACGGACCTTTACCTCACCTGTTTTCTTTTATTTAAAGCTTTCCCGCTGCAAATGCACATACGTGGGAAAGTAAGAGTAGTTTCATATTTCCTCAGTAGTTTACTCACACTGGTGCCGACCGCATTGCGGTTGCATATCTCCGTGAGCGGACATGGGAACCAAAACCCTGACCCGACATGGGACCTTTTTCGGATGGCGACCTACTGGTTATATAATGCTAATTGTATTATTAAGTCAAGCACCCATGTAACCGACCCCCCCTGGTAACCGACCCCCACCTCAGACACGTCTTCAGACGCGTCCACACCAGTATTTAAATCCACGATAAATCGAGTTCTTCTTCAATTCAATTTTTTCTTTCTTCATCCTCTTCTTTTACTTCTACAATGCCGGTATACTCTGCGGACGACCTAGAAAATGCCATTGCAGACGTCAAGAATGGGGTCTCTTTGAAGACCGCCGCGAAAAAAAACGGTCTACCACCCAGCACCCTACGAGGTCGCCTCACTGGTGCGCAAAGTCGTCAGGTCGCTCGCCAAGAACAACTACGCCTTACTACCGATCAAGAAGATGAACTTGAGCGCTGGATCCTGCGACAGGAAAAGCTCGGCCACGCTCCAACTCACGCGCAAGTGCGAACTATCGTCCGCAGCGTTCTCGCGCGTCACGGGGATCACGCGCCATTAGGAAGGAAGTGGACTACGCGATTCGTGGAGCGCCACCCTGCCTTGAAGACAAATTTGGGTCGCCGTACAGACTGGGAGCGTGTAAATGCTGCGACCCCGGCGAATATCAAGCGCTTGTTCGACGTGTATGAGACCGTGGATTGGATCCCCCCCGAACGACGGTATAACGCCGACGAGGGCGGCATTATGGAAGGCCAGGGCGTTAACGGCCTCGTGATCGGCTCGTCACAGGAGAGCCCTAACGCGGTACCAGTCAAAACAGCGACCGTACGTACGTGGACTTCCATTATTGAGTGTATATCAGCGGTCGGGGTTGTCCTCCATCCGCTCGTTATATTCAAAGCGAAAAGCATTCAAGAGCAATGGTTCCGACGCGAATTTTTAGAGAAGCACCTTGGTTGGCAAGTTACCTTCTCAAAAAATGGCTGGACGAGCAACTCTATTGCGTTAGAGTGGCTTGAGAAGGTATTCCTTCCCCAAACGGCTCCTGCAGATCCAGCTGATGCCCGTTTATTAATCGTTGACGGCCACGGCTCGCATGCAACCGAGGAATTCATGGCCAAGTGTTACCTGAACAATGTTTATCTTCTCTTTTTACCGGCACATTGTTCTCATGTACTCCAGCCTTTAGATCTCGATTGCTTTTCTAGTCTGAAGGCGGCGTACCGTACTTTGGTTGGCGAGCATACCGCTCTGACGGATTCTACCCGGGTTGGGAAGCAAAGGTTTCTCGATTTTTATGCGAGAGCCCGCGAAATCGGTTTCCGGAAGGAAAACATTCGATCTGGATGGCGGGCAGCTGGCTTATGGCCTGTGAATATTAACAAACCGCTCGCTTCGCGTTGGGTGATGGTGCTCACGAAGTCGGCACTACCTCCCTCAGAAACTCACGATATCGTAACGCCAAAGCGTGGCGGCGACGTTGTAAAGCTTTTCTCTGCCAAAAGGAGCTCTCCTTCTTCACGGCTCTCAATTCGAAAAGCGGCTGCGGCGTTAGACAAGGTTGCAATCGAGCTCGCGATGAAAGACCGCGAAATTGAGCGGTTACGCGCCCAGCTTGAAGCGGCGCAACCGAAGAAAAAACGGAAAGTCAGGCAGGACCCGAACGAATGCTTTATAAGCCTCGCACAGATACTTGCAGAGGCCAATCGCGAGCCTGATCAACGTGTTATTCAGTCACAGAAAGGCGATCTTAATTGTATTGTGGTGGATGGGAAAAGTAGCTCTGAGTCGGAGGAAGATCCAGCCCCTGTGCGCCGATCAACCCGCGTCAGGCGGCCTACAAAAAGGTATATTAGACAGGATTTGAGTAGCGAAGAGAGCGATTGAGAGACTTTTAAATACCATTTTCTCTGCATTTTTAGCTATTTATTTGACAAAGTTGTGTTAAAATATTGTAAATAGATCGATGGATTTTCTGAGTCTTGCAGATGGGTCGGTTACCAGGGGGGGTCGGTTACATGGGTGCTTGACTTATCTACCATTCACTACCAGGATTGCGACAGTTCATCAACCCCCTTATTTCCCGGTTATTCAGAAAACCAGCGCCGCCAGAGGATTCTAAGGATAACCATACTCGACGCTATCCAAGAGGACTATATTTTGTGGGCGGTACCCCGATGAATGATGGGGAGGGCTACAACTGTAGCAAGGTGCGACTTAACGCTTCAGGGATCCTGTATATGGAGTCATATAATTCATAGGGAAGGCTTTGGTAGTTTTGAATAGTGTATGGTGGATATGTTAGGATATCTTTGCGAATTTGAAGTATCGAAAAAAAAAAAGAGAAAAAAACATCCTTGATGTTCTCGTTATTGCGTAAAACCTGCAAAAGGTAAAATATGCCTCATAGTAAAGCTGTCTCGTGAAAGATGTTCACAAGGCAACTTTTCCATTCCTCTTTTTATCTTCTTCAGTGCATTCTGCATATATCATCAGGCTGTAGTTACGTGAATGAAACCTACGCACTAAATTTACGCTCTATGCAGTACTGGCTCATGAAGCAAGTCAGTTATTATTAGGTTTTGTCTCCAAAGAGGACTGGGATGCCTTCTCCGCAAGCACACAAAGTTTCATCAGTTGATTATCTACTATAGAGGTATGGAACCATGCAAGGTGACGTTGTTGGGAAGGCGAGTATAGAAAAAAGTAGTTGTCGAAGGTCCTACTTCGCCAGCCTCGTACAGCTCGTGCAAATGAGGATGCTGATAATTAGACGAATCAAATCGGCCTACTTTACCTACTGAGGAACGGAAATAAGGCTGATGCGCATAATTCTTGCATCACGTGAAAGAAAAAGGCAATCGACCAAGCACCAGTTGCGCAACACGGGCCACCACGCTCCTCTGACGCTAGAAACGTCTCTTGGATGCACATTATAGTCCCCTCCTGATTGTTTCCTTTTCCCTACGGTTTATTATTATTAGTCCGACAACCGAAAGAGGCCGACGGAGTACGTTCCTAATGCGCTGCAGGCCTGTGCTAAAAGAGCTAAGGCATGTGGAGAAGCGAACGTACTCAACTGCAGGGGAAAGCGAGACATGCCCAACAACCACTGCTCTTATCTAGCACCAACCGATGCCGCTTCCCCACGGCAGTGTTCGCCTGAACTCCTGAATTTTCCGCAGTAGGTACGACGCCATGGGCATTATAAACCGTAAAGACTCCACTCTGGTGGAGCCACGTGACGGAGTCGGTCGAACCGGGTTGAGATCAGGTGTAAGAGGCAGATTGGCATTCTGGCCTTTGATTTTATTGTTCCAAGAAGGACAGTCGTCACTTTTTTTCTTCGAGTCAGGCCAATTCCGAGCCACACTGCTTGCACTGACCGTGGTTTTGATGCCTCTGAACAACCTTAATAGACCTTGACCGCAGTTTACCATATGCATTCACCATTTGCAGTGTTCAACAACCGAGACTTCACAACATAAACCACACCCTCGTCAAGCAGCAAGTCGCATCAGTTCAGGCTCCGGTCGTTATCTGCAGCCCTTCCGTTAAGACTCAATCATCCCTAAAGCTATCGGAGCTCTGGCTCTCGCTCTGGATCCAAATCAAATTCTGTCCGATTCAGGTCAATCCCAGGCCTTAACCCCAGTTTGTCAGATCCAGCTCCCACTCTGCGATGACCAATTGACGAGACTGGTATACCTTCAAAAAACTGCCGCTTATCCACTGACCGAATAGTTTGGTAAGCTTGGTATCATCCACAGATGTTTCACGGGGTGCGCTTACATCATACTTATCACCAATTACGACCCCTCTCCAAGCCTTCGCCTGCCCATATACCGCCTCAACCTTCAATGTCCACGTCTGGTCCTAGCCCGGCTGACTGGTGTCCAACTCTCGCTATTCACGGAATTGGCCTTCAATCTTTAGCCTTTGCCTCAACATCCCTAGCTAACGCGGATGTCAAAGACGCGTCGACGCCCGTGGATGGAGAGAAGCCTCCAAAGAATAAGCAAAAGCGCAACAAGCTGACTCTCTCATGCCATGAATGCGTCGAGCGCAAGACCAAGATAGGACATCATTACCTCTTACTTGGTTTCTCATGTTGTATCGTGCTTACATCACATCTTGATCATCCCTATTCACGATTCCATACAAGATGAGCCCACTCTACCTTTATATTCTGGCACATTATGAAATTTGATCAAGAAATGTCTGAGAATGACAAATCAATACCTCGACTTTCCTTCTGTTTGCGAGAATGGGCTTGGTCGGCTGGATAACCTACTGACGTATTCAAAGTGTGATAGAGACCGACCTCGTTGTCATGCTTGTATGTTCAGTCGCAGCCTGTCCTGTTAATTTTATCTTAACCTCAGCCAGGCGTAAAACGGCAAACTGACTGCCGATATACACATGTCGCCAACCTTCTCAAGTATGATACCTCCCGAATGAGCAACTGTTTGCTGTGATTTAACAATCAAGTAGGGAGACCACTGGATCCGCCTCCAATGGCTGCCGCATTACGACAACCTCTAAGAAGAAGTATGGTTCCAATGGAAAGCCCCGTATTCCAAATATTGCAGATAGAGGCATGTTGAGTGATCTTAGGGCCTCCTCGCACGGCGCCGATGCGCTTTCTATTGGTCTTCTGTCCAACGTACCTTACTCTTCGCCTTCTGCAAGCAACGTTTTTGGTATTGGATCCGAGCACCCTTTTGTCAACTACTGGACTGGTGAAGGGGGCTTACATGACCCTATTTCAGTGCTTCCAGAGAAAATCCAAGCCGATATACTACTCAGCCGTTACTTTGAATGTGTTGACCCTGTGTATCCGGTGATACATCGCCAGACATTCTATGCAGACTACGAATATTTCTGGCAATTAAAGCAGCAAGAAAAGACCAGCAGCACAGATCCAACCTTCGTTGCATTGATATTTGCCATGCTAGCCTTGGGCACACAGTTTGTCACATCGACAACACCTTTCCAAGAACGGAAGCTGACAGCAGAGTTCTATGCTTCGGCCAGCAGCCAGTCTCTGCGTATTGCTACGTATCTTAGCAGTGCATCATTGCGGTCAATCCAGGCCATGGTATTATTAGCCTACTTCCTGGTCAACAACAACCACACATCGGATGCTTGGGCGTTTTCAGGCATTTCGATACGGCAAGCTCATGCTATGGGTCTACATAGAGATCCAACTATTGGTGTGTGCCTGTTGCTTGTTGGTGTCTCTTCTTTTACTGATCCTGGTAGTAACTCCGGATGCCAACTTGTTCGAGAAGCAGCAGCGACGCAAGATCTGGCAAGCTGTCCTCCTCCAAGGTACATCACTGGCCGTCATACTCTCGCTGCCGCCTCCAGCGACACATACGGATATTTCCGTGGAAAATCCACTAGATGATAGTTCGTCGATTGCACAAAGCGATTTCGCAGATGCAGCGTATATTCGAGGCTGCTGGACTCTCGCCAACTTGGTCCAGGAGACAATCTGCTCGCCAAGGTCGTTAGAGCTGCCAATTTGCACCACAGTAAGACAGAGATCGAAGTTGATTGCCGATTTCCGAGCTGTCTACCAATCGTTTCCTGATGTCTTCAGGTCTTGGGATCCTGATCGCATCACGGCAATGGCGAAAACAAATAAGAGGGTGGTTCGTCAGACTTTGTTCCTGACCAACAACTACTTCCATAATCTGATGCTCGTTTATGCTTCTGAGAGCCCTGATGTTCCTGCCAATATTCATGCGACCCTGGATGCAGCACACGACGCGATCACAGCCTTCTTCACTTTCTTCTCCCTTTTTGAAATCGAAGCGTGTGCTTGGTGGGGATTCAACCACCGAGCATTCTTGGAGGCTCTGTGTATCGGTAATGTGCTGAGCGAGACTGCTCTAGAGCCAGAAGATAGAAACAAGGTGACAGAAGGCCCTCTCCTTGTCAGGGCAAAAGCCGATATCAGTGCGTGTTCATGCCTTGCTGGCTCCGGCCTGTTTGCTCACAAGTTGTTAACAGTACGCATGATTCAGATCATGAAGGTTATGGGCGAAGACTCCGAGGTCGCAAGACAGCGAGTGCGAATTTTGAGTGACTTTCTGGTGTGAATGAGGCGAAGTTTTCCCAACTAGAATAAGCACAAATGCAGTTCCGACGACTTTGCGACCTGAGTGAGGGTAAGCCAGTGGTATGGAAAAAACAGGCGGTAATTGGAGATTTAGGTTGTCGGAATTCAACCTTGGCTATGAGTCTTAACTCTTCACAAGCGCAAGGCCCGCGTACAAGGGCTGAACCTTCTCTCACGACAATGGATTCCCGCAGGCGGGGCCCTCATGACTACAAGAAGCGAATTCGAAATCTTTATAGGAGGTTTCGGAGTTCAAGAGTTTCAGACTAAGCACGAATCATCACACGTTCGATCCACAGACGACACGGAGTCAAGCTTTCCTGCAGCCACCCGATGATGATAATGAGTATTAAAACGACCTGAGTATATAGACTACCACAGGTATGCCTAGCCTTTCACTCCAGGAGATGAGGCCTAGCTTGTTATAAACCAAATATAAATAGCAAATTGCATGCACACTGGCCAATGCATTCAATTGGGCCCGGAAGCTTCTTTCTTTGCAGACTTAGATAAAACCTTTGCCTTCAGTTTCCTCCTGACTCCTCTCTAGAAAAGCGTCATAGGTTTCCTTGTGCTTCGATGTTAAGAAAACATGATGGTTGGGATGTCGCCGAAGCAAGCATTTTATCTTCTGACTAGTGTTATTGATCCAGTATTATGCCGTCGACAGCCTCTCGCAGGTTGATCATATACTTCAGGCCGCTCGCGAGGTTGCAGAGCTTGGAGATGGAGACGTGGCCACTGTCCTTGCCGAACTCAAGCCCTTTTGTCGACTCATCTCTTCCAGCAAAGGATCTGACAAGCCTTTCTCCACCCACTTTGGTGTCAGCACAGAAGTAGCGTTCAAGATCATCGAGAAAGCTAAAAGTGATGGCCTCACTTTTGTTGGCCTTTCAGGCTATCGCGGCACTCAGAACCTCGCCAAAGACGCGTTTGTTCAGTTTTCCAAGCTCTTCCGGGATGTCAAAGGAGAACTTGGTATCAAGATGAAGCTTGCCAATATAGGTGGAGGGTGGGCCGGTATCTCGACCAAGGATGCCCCTTCCTTCACTGATTACAACAAGACTACCATGGATGATTTCTCTTCGGCCTTTGCGGATTGGGATGGCAAGTTGACCATGACGACGGAGCCCGGGCGTGCCCTTATCTCCAAGGCGGGATGGCTGCAAATCCATGTCATCAACATCTCCCAGCCAAGTTTGAACACTGATCTGAGTACTAATCCGAGTCGCGTCTATCTCTCTGCCGGTACACATCACGGATTGAAAGAAGGTAGCAAGATTTCGTTCGAGTGGCATACATGCCATCCTCCTGGAACAACGGGGCCTTGCGTTCTCTACGGGCCAACCTGTGATAGTGACGACATTATCCTGGGAAAGGATGCAAATGGCAACGAGAAGATATACGGCCCCGCTGCCTACGGGCCCAGCTACTGCACCTCTTTCAACAGTGTTCCTCCCCCAAAGGTTATCTACGTCAACTACGAGCAAAGTATGATCGATCGTTACCTGATCTCATCCATTCCTGGGATCATGAGACTATTAACAGCGCTGGCGAAAGAGTATAAGAGAGTGGCTCGTCAGAGTCTATGCCTGATGAACAACTAATGTCAAAGCGTGATGCCTCTGAATGCTTCCGAGAGTCCTGATGTTTCTGGGTATCAAGGATCGTGGGACATCGGAAGTAGCACACAATGTCAGCATGGCTTTCATCCTTCTGTTCTGGGGACTGCAGAGCTTCGCTCACGAAACCTAAGTGGTCACATAAAATGTATTCAAACGAAACATAGCAAGGCTTATGGCTCGAATTGTCAGGGTTCGCGCGAACTAAGATTCCAATTTGCGGATATAACGTCAGTAAAGTCTCGAGGCCAACCATGTCGACTCGTTGTAATCCCAAATGATTGAGAGGCTTGAAACGATGAGTGCTTGTGACTGAGCCCAAGTAGCGTCTATCACTCATGAAAGACGACCGCAATCGCGGTTAAAAGACTAGGGAATTCGTTTGACTGGAAAAGTGCTTTTATTATACTTAGTCTGACTGAAAGTTACACTTTAAAGGCAATAGAAACCTGCCTTTTTACAAATACACGGGAAACCCATTGCCAGTTGCTGGTCTTCTTTCATGCTAGCAGACAGAAACGAATAAAGCACAACTGATGTTATCTATTTACTTACGGGAAACCTCTATCAGATCTTATCTTCAAAGACTCCAAGAGCTACAAATGGAATCCCCTCATAACAATGGTATCACCACACGGATGACTGAGTGGTGTGAGAAAGAGAAAATAGGGGTTGATTTGAAAGCCTTGGGCTCATGCTCTTGTGGTATGTATGCCTCAATAGCCTCTAGTGTAATAGAACATGCTTCTTTCAATACATTTCATTGCCACTCGCAGACGACGAAACTCATTTCACCAACTGTTGATGGGAATAGCCTCGACCGGGCAATTGTTCAGAAACAATGGAATTCCATAGACTATTGAGTTGCTCGCTATCATCCAGGTCAGTTCCAAATTCCGTCACAATTCTTCTTTGGTGTTACACTTACGGGTCCCTTTTGTCCAACTTAATGCCCCTTTCTCTACAAAAGAAGTGAAAGCGTCGCATTGTGCGTGCTCGTGGAAAAGATGCCATAACATCGCCTCGAGGCTTGCCATCCGCAGCAAGCTTTCCGGCATCCTTTTTCATAACGATGTGAACGCGAAGTGCTTCGATATTCCATTTCATCTCCTCAATCTCTGCGAGGTTGACATGGAAATCGATCTCACATCTTTGAGTGCTTGGTGTTGGAAACATTGTATCTGACCAACCCAGGTCCAGTACTGTGTGACATTGACATGACTGGTATATAACCGAGTCTTGACTACAGCAAGCCGCCAATCGTACTTAGTGATGCTGCCTCCGCTGCATGAATCTGTGTCGGACCAACCCTCGAAGTGAGATTCGTCATGTACGGGGCTTCCATATGTAGGTGTTGAATGTTGGAGGGTTCACCCTCAACTTCAGGATTAAGGTTCAGGATTAAAGTTTGACGCCCTAAACTTAGATCGTAGGACTTTCATCTAGGACTTTCTAGGACTCAAGTCCTAGAAGGAACCAGTCGAAGATATATGGTCTCAATAGTCCTTCGATTGCGACAAAATCAAGAAATATACACGATACACCTTAATATCTGACACATAAGTTCAAGCTCTATTCATACAGAAACAACCTGATTCTTCTCATTACTTAGGGTAATCCCGGAATCTAGCCTGCATACAAAAAGACCTTATATTAAGCCACTATCCTCATCAATGAAGCTCTTGTTCTTATCGTCACCCTGGCCATCCTCTTGACGACTGTCTCCGCGGGTCCTGCCCCAAACACGCTGTTGCAGGCGACGATTGATGCCGGGACTGTAGCTCCGACGGTAGCACCCCATGTTTTACCCGGCTGCACCGTAGCAAGCCATAACAACACCAGCGCAACCGGCTTGACAGTCGCCGTATGCGACAGGACCCGCGGCTTGTGCCAAAGTAGCCTTGTTGGCCCCTACACCATGAAGAAATTCGGAACGGAGCAGCACTTTGGTTTCGAGATTAAATTATCAAGCGGAATGTTTTGTGGTATAGGCACTACCGATCATTATGTTGATGAAAAGATTATAATCTAGACAATTCATGGATAATGGCCAAGTTTAGAGCACATGGGGATTTGATAACTGCAGGTCTACTGAGGTCTTTTCCATTATTTAGAACAGTAATGGTTGTCTTTGAACCACGATAGCATTAGTCATGAATTTTCGACTGGCTTGCAGAGGTTTCATCTCAGGTATCTGTCATCTACTAGCTTATAGACATGATTGTACATGGATAAGTTTGAATAATAACGAGACTGCTCGGCAGGCGATTTGAGAAACAGCTCTAGGTCGACTCTTTAATCTCGTATCTATTGGGTTTGTTACTCTAAATAAGTTATCTAATCTTCTCATTTTGAGGCCATATCGTTCCGACATATCCAGTATGAATCGTGGCCAGATGTTTTCCCAAGTGGGGTTTGGGGGGTGCAGATCCACAGACGGCATCATGACGATTATATTCACGTGCGGCGATTAGTTTATCGCTTGCAGGATGCGCATTACTTTCATTGTTGGCTATTTGCCCACGTCATACCATATCATGTACGCAATCTGCACATTCTGATTGCTTGATTAGCAGCTTGAACGGCTCACGCATCGTGCGCCAGAACCAGAATCATGGTCACTAGGATCTACATAACGCAGGGTTGAAAAATAATAGTGGAAGGTTTGGGGACAGTGGCGAGCAGGGGCGTTCAAATCACGTCACAGTAACTCGGCTGTCGGTCAACCCGCTTCCGGGCATAGCCACTAACCGGAATAGCAGTCACCCAACACCCCGCTTCGCTCCTTCTCATTCAATCTCCTTCGACGTCTTACGGATCGCTTTGCTTCAATATCTTGCTTGGATTCCCAGCTCAGCCATTCAATACCATGTCTAGTGGGAACAGAGGCGGTGGATATCATGGAGGCCGGGGAAGAGGCGGAGGAAGAGGTGGCCAGGGCAATTATGGACCTCGGGGGGGCAGCGGTAGTTTCCGAGGCGATACGGGCGGAAGTAGAGGACGAGCTGGAGGTGGAAGAGGAGGGTATAGAAGGCCGACTGGCGGTGGTCAACAAACTATCCAGGTCTTTCCGTAAGGACCATACGGAGCAAAGTTATGGTCGTACCAAATGCTAATTTTGTCGATACTATAGCAACTCCCAAGGCCAGAATTCCCAGGTTGCAAAGGTCGAAGATGCATTGCACCTAGCGACAAAGAACAAGTTCGATCTTGATAGCCTGAAGCTAACCGAAGGCTTTCCCAGTCGTCCGGGATATGGTACCCGGGGCATCAAGGTTCAACTCACGGCAAACTACGTCGAATTATTGCCGCCGTCGAACTTGACCTTGCATCGATACGATATCCAGATCAGCCCTGTAGCTGTCGGTAAGAAACATTTCCGGGTTGTGCAGCTACTACTCCAGGCGCCGGAATTTGCAGCCCAACAGGGCGACATTGCAACAGATTTCAGGTTTACTCTTGTCTCCAAAACTAAGTTTTCGCAGGACGAGGTCCTCGTTGAGGTCCCCTATCGCTCAGAAGGTGAAGACGAACCGACTGCTAGGGCTACCATATACAAGGTTCGCGTCCAATATACGAAAACTTTAAATGTCGGCGAGTTGGTCAACTACCTGAACTCAACGAGCCTCAGCCAGTCATTGGTAGATAAGCAGGAGTTGACGCAGGCTCTGAATATCTTCCTGAACCACTATGCCAAATCCGCAAAGAACCTCGTCACAATTGGATCGACAAAGAGCTTTTCTCTCAGCAGTGACGCAGCAAGAGGAGACATCGGCTCCGGTTTGGAAATCATTCGAGGCTTCTTTTCGAGTGTGCGCGTAGCGACTTGTCGCATTCTCGTCAATATCAACGTGAGCCATGGAGCGTTTTACCATGCTGTTCCTTTACCGGAGCTCATGAAAAGTTACGGACTTCACAACACCGTCATGTTGGAACGATTTCTCAAATTGGTTCGCATACAGACTACGCATCTTCCCGAGAAGCGTAACAAAGCCAACGAAGTTGTTCCCCGCGTCAAGACTATCTTCGGGCTTGCTAGGAAGGACGATGGACATGGTTTGGCCCACCCACCGCGCGTTAGACAGCACGGGGCAGGTGCCAAAGATGTGGAGTTCTGGCTCGATGGTGAAGCCAGCTCCTCTAGTGCACCTAAGCCGGTAGCCAAGGGAGGCGCGAAGGGGAAGGGCAAAGGGAAGGGTAAGGCCCAGGCAGAGAGCTCAGCAGCTTCTACCTCTGGGAGGTATATCACTGTGTTTGACTTTTTCAGAATAAGTGTGTCATTTTCACTATCCATCACTCGATACAGCATCACTGACTGTGACGCAGCATACAATCGAGTTCTGCAAGATACCCAACTTCCGTTGGTTAACTGTGGCAACCGGGACAATCCGATGTATCTCCCAGCAGAGGTCTGCGTTGTCCTCCCGGGTCAGCCCTCCAAGTCGAAGCTCAACGGCAGCCAAGCGCAGCAGATGATTCGCCACGCTGTTCGAAAGCCGTGGGAAAACGCGAACTCGATTTATAGTGAGGGTGTGCAGACTGCTGGTCTAGATGAGAACACCAATGTACTTTTGGTACGTTTTCGCTTCAATTTTGTATATTACATACTAACACCGTTCAGCGTTCTTTTGGCCTGAAAATCACACCGGGACTCATCAAAGTCCCAGGTCGCATCCTTTTTGGTCCAAAGGTTATCTACAAGAACAACAAGGCCGCTGATCTCCGCTTAGGTAGTTGGAACATGTCGGATATTAGATTTAACATTGGCGCGTCACTTGCTAAATGGTCATACCTGATGATCTCTATTCCTGGGATACGCGACTCTTTCGACCAGCAAAGCTCGCGGGCCGTTATGAATGAGTTCCATGCCGCCCTACAGAAAATTGGCGTCAACGCAGCTCAACCGTTTCCAGGTCAACGCCTCCAACTTCAACATCCAGACGATCCCGCGCTCGGCTCAACTTTACAACGTGCCGCTGGAGCTTTAGATCTGCTTTTCATCATCCTTCCCGGAGCAAACATACCATTATACAAGCGCATCAAGACGATCGCCGACAAGAATTATGGTATCCACACTATCTGCTCGGTGGGTTCCAAACTAGCGAAAGACCGCGGTCGCGAGCAATATATGGCCAATGTCGCTTTGAAGTTCAATCTCAAGCTTGGCGGTATCAATCAGATCGTGGAGAACAAGAATCTCGGCGTTATCGACCAGGACAAGACAATGGTTGTCGGCATTGACGTTACGCACCCCTCACCTGGCTCGGCTTCCAACGCGCCTTCTGTCTCTGCAATGGTGGCTTCCATTGACAAGTTCCTAGGTCAATGGCCCGCAACTTTGCGCATACAGCGCGCGAGACAGGAGAATGTGGACGATCTCACACAAATGCTTAAATCTCGCCTTGGCCTCTGGAAGACCAAGGGCAAACACGCCGCTCTCCCGGAGAATATTCTCATCTACCGCGACGGAGTCTCCGAAGGCCAATATGACATGGTTCTCTCGCAAGAGCTTCCTCAACTCCGCCGCGCATGCGAACAGATGTACCCAGCAGCTGACACCAAAAAAGGCCTTCCGCGCTTCACTATCATAGTCTGCGGCAAGCGGCACAAAACAAGATTCTATCCCACTACCGAGCAAGACTGCGATAGGTCTGGCAATACTAAACCTGGTACCGTCGTCGACCGCGGAGTGACTGAGGCGCGGAACTGGGATTTCTTCCTGCAGGCACACGCTGCACTTCAAGGGACCGCACGCCCATGTCACTATTACATCGTGCATGATGAGATATTCCGGCAGATCTATGCGAAGTCGATTCCAGTTCCATTCCAGAGCATTGCCGATATCGTGGAGGATCTCACACACAATATGTGCTACCTGTTGTTGGAAAATCCGGGAATCCCCTTCCCTTCAGGATTCAGACTGTTAGTCTGAAAGTCCTAGATTTAAAGTTCAAAGTCCTAGATACAATCATCTAGAGATATAAACCCGAGAATAACTCTCAGCTCAATAATGAACAACCAAGTTTCATAAAAATACATTTTCACCCAGCACTACTGCGCAATATAAACAACAGGTTATGAGCCCGGGTTAGCAAACACCGGGTTTCTCTTCTGAATCAAAGAACCAAACTTTAACTTCAACTCAAGATGACGTCACGACGAGCCCCACCTTCCACCATGCGAACTCGCAACACAATCAGAGTATCGCCTGCATCCGAATCGTCGCAACCTGGTGCTTCAGGTCAAGACCACACACCATCCTCAATGTATGACAGTACCACGGTCATCTCTGAAAAGAATACTCTTTTCCTTCCGCAAGAGCTCAAGCTAGGCGGCCCCTCCAATTGGGAGCAATATTGCCCAGCTCAGAAGGCCATTCTTCGGATCAATGGCCTCGAAGATGCTGTCTTTGGTGATTACCCTCCCGAGGAACAGCAGACTATGGATCAAAAGATCAGGGCGGCAAAAGCTGCCGTCTCCATCCGAGGTAACTGCACTGGAGAAGCACTCAGTCAACTAGTCGGGATTGAGAATCCCCAGGAGATGTTCAACCTTCTCCAGGCCTATTGTATTGGCACGGGCCCAGTTCTTCTGCAGACAACACTTTACCAGTTCATCCGGATCAAAACAAGCTCTTACGAGACAATTCCACAATTTAATGTCGACTTTGAACGACTCGTCAAACTTCTCCTCGAGCAGAAAGAACCAATCTCAGATACCCTCAAAAAGGTTGTTTATCTGACTGCCTGCGAGAACGAGTACCCTGACTGGACTGCCAGACAGCGCGCTCTCCTACGCTCGGAGCATCCGCCAACACTACGATCAATGCAGCAAGATCTCATTGATGAAAACAGGTCATCAGATGATGATGACAGTCATGGTACTGCCTCCACGTACTGGGCTCACAGTAAAAAGACTGGAAGGAAGGGCCCGGCCGCAAGAAAGCAAGAGGCAAGTGGCCGGAGGAGAGGATCTTCAAAGAACCAGCGAGCCGCGAACAAGTCTAGCCAGGAAACCAATCATCGAGTCGGCAAGAACAAGGAACATACCTGCACGAACTGCAAGAAGAGAGGACATCATGAAAATGATTGTTGGTTCGCCCATAAGGATAAGCGACCCGACTGGGCAGTCCGTCTCGCCAAGGAACTCATGGAGCATGATCTTCAACGCGACAGCACCAAGAATCTCCATATCAAGGAATCAAATCACATGACAGTTGAGCGATCTTTTCTGATTCTTGAAGACAGCGTCTCAGACGAGCTACCTATGGACAATACAGAGACGTGTAAAGTCTCCCTTGATAACATCTCTTCAACCGCAGAATGGCTGTTCGACACAGGTTCATCAGTCCACATCTGCAACGACCAAAGCCTATTCACAGAACTGCAGCCTGCAACCCGAACGGTCCTCGTTACGGGCGGTGGGAAGGTGTACCCATTCGGTAAGGGGACAGTCAAAATTTGCTTCATAAACAAATGGGGTGAGCAGGTCACAATTAACCTCAAAGACACGCTGTTCATCCCTGAGTTTCCGGTAAATGTCATGTCAGGACTCAGGCTATACAAGAACGGCGGCTGGATAGACGGGAACGACATGTACGACCCAACAGGAGATGTCTTTGGTCTCCTCCGCATAGGAAGGGACGGTCTGTACGTGAACACTGAGGTCGGAAAGACTACTGTTTCAAACCAGGCCGTCTCGGAACTCCAGCCAGAACCATGCAATCATCACACTGCTTCATCAAACCAATGCCTGAATGTCGACCTTTGGCACCGAAGACTCGGCCATGTTAACGCATATCAGGTGTCACAGACTGCCAAAATGACCAGAGGAATGTACTGTGACGGCCACCACGACCATCAGCCTTTCAATTACTGCCTCGCCTGCGACATCGCAAAGGCCCTACGATGGACTCCGCGAAATAAACGGAAACGAGCCTCCAGGGCCGGGTTCATTCATGTTGACACCTTCAAAGTCAATCCACCGGGCATTAGAGGCGAACGATGGGGAATGATTGCCACAGATGACAGGCATAGAATGAGATGGGCCTACACGTTCACGAGGAAGGGGATGGCTTCGGAACTTCTAGGCCAGCTCATCTCCAAGATACGAACTCAGTATGGCATCCGAGTGTACGCAATCCAAATGGATGGCGGCTCTGAGCTCTATGGTGCGTCTCTCAAAAACCTCGAGTACACTCACGGCGTCAAGATCATCAAGACGACACCATATACTCCTGAATTTAACGGAGTTGCTGAGCGCTCTAACCGCATCATCTTTGACAAAGTCAGAGCAACCATGGAATCGGAAAGAATCCCGATAGAGCTCTGGCCATTGGTCCTGGAAGATATGGTGCGCAAGACAAACGTGACAGCCACCAGGGCAATTGATGGCCTCACTCCCATGGAAAGCTTTCTCAACGAGGCCTTCCCCGGACAAGACAACAAGCCGGATCTGTCCGGAGAACGAATCTGCGGCTCACAAGTCACGATACACATACCGCAGGAACGAAGATTGAGATCACACAAGTTTGGCCCAAGAGGAGAGGCTGGAATCTACCTATGCATGGAAGGTTCACAGATCTACACCTGCTGGGTGCCCTCTCGCAGGAAGGGACATCAGATCGTCCGTTCTGCAAATGTACAATTCTACGAAAAGGTTGGGGAGACAGAACTCCTGACCGAAACTGAGCATGATGTTGAGCCGGAAATCCGCAAGAACGGAGCTCCCATCTCAAGCCGGCCACAGTCCGTCACGGAGCAGACAAAGACTCCAAGGCCACAAAGGTCTGAAGTGAACAATCTTCAGCATGCTGAGGTGCATAATCCTCAGCATGGACAGACGACAACATCCATGACATCAGCTAAGCTGCCCGATCTCCGAAAAGAGGTGATCACTGAGCCCAAAACAATGACTGAAGCGCTTCAAGGTCCGCAAAGGGAGCATTGGCTCAGAGCAATACACAGTGAGCTGCGCAGTCTCCTCACGAAAGGAACTTGGCGCATGCTGGACCGCAACCAAGCTCACAATAGGCCACTTACCGTCAAATGGGTATTCAAGGTCAAGAAAAACGAGGACGGCAACCTCGACAAGTTCAAGGCGCGGCTGGTGGTCAGAGGCTTTGAACAACAGTTCGGCTTTGACTACAACCAGACCTTTGCCTCTGTTGCCAAAGCGGCGACTTGGAGAATCCTCCTCACCGTTGCTGCCTGTCTTGACTGGGAGATTGAGCAGATGGACGTGTCGACGGCGTTCCTGGAAGGGGACCTCGAGGAAGAAGTCTTCATCGAAATGCCGGAAGGGCTTGTAGAGTATTTCGACCAACACCCAGAAGACCGTCCGCCAGGATTCTCAACCGAGAAGATCTGCAAACTGATCAAATCCCTCTATGGACTCAAACAGGCGCCTCGGCAATGGCAAAAGAAGCTGAAGGAGGCCTTGGAATCCCTTGACTTTCGACAAGTAACGTCTGACACGGCCGTATATCACAATCCCACAACGGGAGTGATCATCATCACATATGTGGATGACTTCCTCATCATGGGCAGCAACAAGGAAGCAATCCAAGGGTACAAAGCCCGCCTGGGAGAGATCTTCACAATGACTGATCTCGGTCCCGCCAGCCATTTTCTTGGAGTAAGAATAACCCGAGACAGGAACTCAAGGCTGATCTACCTTTCCCAGGATGCATATTTTACCAGAATACTGAAGAAATTCGGCTTAGAGGATTGTCGACCGGTCAAGACCCCGATGGAGCGAAATTCACTCTCGACACTGCAACCAAGAGACAATGGCGACTCGGCTTCTCCAGAAGAACGAGAAGACTATAGCTCGAAAACCGGCTCGCTGATGTATGGAATGACCCAAACCAGACCCGATTTAGCTTTCCTACTCTCGGTACTCTCAAGATACATGTCGAATCCATCACCAACACATTCACGAATGATCAAAAGAGGTCTCCGCTATCTACAGCAGACAAGAGACCACGGCCTGGTGCTTGGGGGCGTCAAGAAAGATCCTGAATCCGCTTGGAGCATCACAGCTTGGGCCGACTCGGATTGGAAAGGCGACACTGTTACGGGAAGATCGACGTTTGGATGGCTTGTTCAACTTGAAGGATCTACAGTCTCATGGAGGGCCAAACGGCACGAAACAGTGGCACTATCGACTACCGAGGCTGAATATACAGCACTCTCCCAGTGTGCCAGAGAATTGGCCTGGACTAGGAACCTCTTCTCTGAACTGCTCCTTCCGCTACATATGCCTATCCCACTGAACGGCGACAACCAGGGTTCCCTAAAGCTATGCAGAAACCCTGAGCTTCACCAACGGACAAAGCACATTCCGTTAACCGAGCACCATATCCGAGAAGAAGTTGAAGCCGGGAATATTGATGTGCAATACGTCAGCACACATGAGCAGGTAGCAGACGGACTCACTAAACCATTGAACGCCGTCAGCCACGGTCACTTTCTAGAAGCAATTCGAGTCAGTGCATGTCCGATCGAGGAAGCAGGTCGTATTATTTGGAGTACTGAAGTCCACGATGACTCTGTGCCCTGAAGACAAGGTGGATGGGGGCGTGTTGGAAAATCCGGGAATCCCCTTCCCTTCAGGATTCAGACTGTTAGTCTGAAAGTCCTAGATTTAAAGTTCAAAGTCCTAGATACAATCATCTAGAGATATAAACCCGAGAATAACTCTCAGCTCAATAATGAACAACCAAGTTTCATAAAAATACATTTTCACCCAGCACTACTGCGCAATATAAACAACAGTTCGGCCGCGCCACCAAGGCTGTTAGTCTATGCCCCCCGGCGTACTATGCTGATCTTGCGTGTGAGCGCGCGCGGTGCTATTTGGCTAGTCTTTTTGACACGCCGTCGCCGAGTGCAGCCCCGTCCGTAACTGGAACTTCGGCAGCTGGAGGAACCGGGCAGCCAAGTCCTGATGATGTACAAATCCATCAAAAGCTGAGGGATACGATGTTCTATATCTAGTTTAAATATCGTGAATGCCAAAATGGTCGTTTCTGCTTTATTCAATGACACAGCCTACATGTGCCTCTAGGCCACAGGCCTAATAGCTCTATCATTGATAATATATTATTTTTCTGAACTTTAAAAGCCTAAATGCCACAGACTTTTTGGACGGGGCAAGTAGTAACTATTCAAGTTTGTTTTCCCGGCTTCTCTGTGACTACACATGTAAGCCTGGTGGATCCTATGGAGGGTAAGAGCACTGGTTTACCGGTCCAAGGTATCAAGAACCTTGGACAATTATACGTTTATACTATTAATAATGAAAAGTTCTTGCCAAAGAAAGCTCTATACGAGGATGCTTGGTTACGATTCCTCCTTCAAGAAATTCTTTACAAAGTATGGTTTTCGGTATAAAGAGCCAGTGCAGGGTATAGGAGGAACCATGGAACAAGCAATGGATTCATATGCTATAAGCTGCAAAAAAGGCTTAGCTAAAAGTTATGTTTTTGGCTTTTCTGTATTCGCTAAGTTCACGAAATAATCAAAGTTAATGCCTTGAATTACTATATGTGTCTCGCCAGAAGCGGCTCTAAGATTGCCTGACAGCTGAAGGCGTTGGCTTGGATTATTTGCAACAGCGCAGTTAACGCGGCGCTCATTGTGGTGCGTGACGCAGGAATCAGACCATATATAGGTGTCAGATATTAAGGTGAATCGTGTATATTTCTTGATCCTTTCGCAATCGAAGGACCATTGAGACCTTATATCTTTGACTGGTTCCTTCTAGGACTTGAGTCCTAGAAAGTCCTAGATAAAAGTCCTATGATCTAAGTTTAGGGCGTCAAACTTTAATCCTGAACCTTAATCCTGAAGTTGAGGGTGAACCCTCCAACATTCAACAATAGGACATGCGAATCGGGCTCCCCCCAGGCTTGGGTCCTTGGTGGTCTTAGTGGACTTCGCGCGGGCAGTCGACAGAGGCATTTTATTTTGTAAAACTTCAATCACAACGATGCATCTAGCGATATGTATATAAACCGATAGAGAATAAAGCAATTAATTAATCAATCTCCATAGAGCCATTTTTACTCCTCGTTGGCTAAAAAACACGGTAAATGGAGGTTGCAAATTGTAGGCCGATACTTATCTACAGTCAACGCATTCCTCGAGCGGTTGCTACTTCTTGTGCATATCACTGGAGGCCAGCCAGCACGTGGGACGGAACTACTTTGTATTCAGCACTCTAACCCTAGAGACGGGTCGGGAGGCCGTCGAAATATCTTTGTTGAAAATGGCCTCGTTAGCTTCGTGACATATTATCATAAGGGATATAGCGTCACTGGTACAACCAAGATCATACATCGATACCTACCAAGCAACGTTGGGGAACTTCTTTTATACTATGTTGGCTCATCGTCCCATTTCTGAGCCAGCTTTCTCAGCTAGTCAAGATTCCTGGTTTCAAGCAAGGATCCACCCCATACTTATGCGGCGAGTTTTCCATCTCGCAATTGTTGTCATCAGGGAATACAAAAGTGCAGACCCTGCCTTACCTGCAAGCGAACGATAAGGAAGCTCGTAAAGAAAAAAAGAAGGCTTCTCGCATATTGCAGAAGTTGACAACTGAAAAAGCAGAAACTGACTCAGTAACAGCTGGTGTCCCGGATGGTCCGTGGTCGGCTACAAGCTTAATACGCATTACTTGATCATTAAGAGACGTGACAATTAACGTTCGCTCAGTATAACGCCCTACGCAATCTGCAAACATAAACCTAGTACGGACTAGTTTCCCTGTTTGAAACCCACAACCGTCACATATAGTGTACTGAGAACCTAATAGACAGTAAGTTCTAGTGAGAGGATCTGGCCAATTAGAGTTATAATTTAGATCTTACATTAGTGTGCTACCCCCAATATGGCCTTTGAACTGGGTAAAGAGAAGGTAGCTTTCTAACGATCATAATCCTCGCCCCCACAACATCCAACTGCATTGGTTTAAAATTTGCATGAAAAAGCATGAAGCAGCTAAGTCCTACAGGAAATCCATCCATTTTTTCTATCGTCAACAATAACCCATGTGACCTTCCAATCTGAGGTAGAGCTCTTATCCCTGTGTGCTTGCTATCTCCGTCATAATGTATACTTAATTCGGCTAAGTGGCGCCAGTTAAATTCCACAAATGGAGATTGTATCCCTTATATTGGCATAAGCAGAGAGTAACCTTCGCCAACAGATTGGCCATCAAGCAACAAAGCGGCGTGCCTGCCTCTATGACATGTACCCTTGCTAAGCCCCCCACTTTGGCCCCCTGCATAGCGTCGTATTGCATTAATCTCTCTTCCGCCTTTCAATCGATCTCCATCTCTACAAGAGATGGGATCGAAGCTCCTCGGTCCCCTGACCATCTATGTTCCTTTTGTGACGCCAGTCTATATTGTTTTACTGTGTGGGAGCCAGAGTCTCGTACTCCTTCAGCAGGGAAAAGAAAGATTCTTTCATGTATTGCTCGAAAACACGTTCATGCGGGCTCTGTACCTCAACTTAACATATTTGCTGGATGAGTATTATTTCACTTGAGTGGCTTGTGCGGCATGGCTCGTCCCAAGTACCTCTCTTCTGCTCTGTCGTCAGGTTATAGCTCCTTATGTGATTGACTTTGGATAAGTCAGTCAATTCTTGTACCGTGCTAAGTTGCGATCCAGTCACAGTTGCTTCCTCAGCTGACCTCATTGTCCGTAATATGGTGCCTAAAGGGCTGATTTGACTTGGCCTATATCCACTATATTCCGGCCTTTTATTCGGGTAGCTGCTGCTGCCAGACTTGTCCTGTCGTCGCAGGTCGTCAATACGGATCTAGCCAGATTCCAGGCTGGTGAAAAGGGGCCTAAAGCTGGGTATACAAACAGTGACAATGAAGAGGCACTGGACCAGTTGTAAAGCGATAGCAGCTTCCCAGTTCGCGAAGGTGAAATCGGTGGAAGCAAATGTCTTGTTGGATAGGTAGATTTGAACCGCAATTGCAGGTATTATACTTTTCCGTCGTTGTTAGTGCCTTATGCTGCACGCAAGCTAGAAAGATCCATCACCATGGTGGGAGTAAAACATACAGGATTCGACTGCCAAAAACACTCGTGACAAAAATCTTCTTAGACCATGGTATTTGGATTTTCAGAACGTTTTCGCAAAAGACAATAATGATACCAATATCCGTGGTGATGTTCGTGATGGAATAATAAGTCCAGAAAGCGGTTCGGTCGATACATCTTTTATCATTGGTGTATATCCATGGTGTAGGTAGTTCACACTGAAAAAGGTTGATGATAAGTGCAGACGCTCCCCACCAGCCAACGACGGCCTCAAAGCCAAGAACAATCCATCTCTGGCTTTCTCGGCTTATCATCCTGAGACAAACTGTGCATGATAGCTTGCAACAGAAGACGGAGGCGGCGAACATGGTGTTGGACG
This sequence comes from Fusarium oxysporum f. sp. lycopersici 4287, assembly GCF_000149955.1. Classification (NCBI taxonomy): domain Eukaryota; kingdom Fungi; phylum Ascomycota; class Sordariomycetes; order Hypocreales; family Nectriaceae; genus Fusarium; species Fusarium oxysporum. Next base: position 3,881,631 of record NC_030991.1, read on the forward strand.
CATATTGGCTCTATATTCATAGACTCGGTCAGATCTTTAGCCCATGGCTCTGCGGATTGAAGCTGAGATATCTACCTTGAAGAATATGGAGATTTCTCTGGAGTCCAATCTACTAGCCGGCTTTCCTAGTCCATTATCACACCCTATGAACGTAGCGATAGACTGTCCAATTGCAAAGACCTGAAGCTTCGCGCAT
>NC_030991.1:3882099-3929961 GCF_000149955.1 Fusarium oxysporum f. sp. lycopersici 4287
GTGAAGCGATTGCTACCAAAGTGCGATGAGGGAGAAACAGGTCAGTTGAGCGAAAGGATTGAAAGAGTATTAATATCGAGAACAAACAATACAGAGGATCATTGCAGTTAAGAGGGGTGATGAAGAACAACCATGGGTATTAAAACTAGAGGCTAGGGAGCACTGACGTGAAAGGGATCCGAGTGACATCTTGAAAACGGCACAGGAAAAGTGCCGGGTGATATTATTGGCTTCGTTGGGCCCTCGCTTCAAGTCCTCAACATACCATACGCTCCTCTGAAGGTAGCGCATTGGTTGCCAGTTACTCCTCATTTACGTGACTTGGCACAATTTATTGTCACTCTCGGTACTGAGGCTCGATCGGCAGAGAGATGGCTGAAAATCATAGCTTATCCACAACCGGTAGGAGCCGCCCCCCGCTAGGGCCGCTTCCTGCCAGCCGCCCCTCCAACTACCAGAAGATAAGGAAGTAAATCCGAAACTGACGAAAGTTTATCTACTCTTTAGGATGAGAATCACAAGTCACGAAACGCCATTGGGGCCCGGTCAAGGTCAACAACAACCGCCCGATAAGGACATAGTTAAGTAGTTCTATCAAGCGTACTGAATACATCGAACCTGTGAGTATGGCGCATACAAGTTTCACAGTTCGAACAAAGTTATACTGGCATAAAAGATGACCAGAGGACTTGCTTCGTTCGCTACAAAGCTGCAAGCTCAACTATTGCCGAGTTCAGATACATTGATAAGAGCCACATTTCCTGAGATGCCATCGCATTAGCCTCCTTCGATGACATTATGACAAGGGTTTCCACTCTTTTCGAATTATGGCTTTAGCAGAGTGACCTAGTTCCCTTGTTTGACACACACTAGTCTCGGGAGTTCGAGCCGGATGCTTGGACGAGGTCTTATCACTCGCTCCTGTTTCACCCGTAGTATTTCCCTTTCTGTAGGCGGAAGGACTCGCACTGACTCTTACAGTGAACGGCTTATGGGCCTTGCCTAACCATGACATCAGACGATCTGGTGCTGCGAGCAGATAGGTAAAAATTGACTCAACTTGTCTTCCCCAAATTACTCAGCTTCTGTTTATGGATTAATTCTCGTCTTACAATGTGTTAGTCGCGCAGACACTTTGTCTTTACTGATGAGTAAAAATATGACGGTGCTATTAGACACACCTTGGAGTTAGCTCTACCAGACACGCGGTAATGGTATGGAAGCACGCAACATCTTTTGTGTAAGCTGCTAGTCGCATAGAGTCGCTTGGAGTCAGATGATTACCAAGTTTCCCCACAGAACATCTTGGTTCATGATGGCTATTTTCCCTAGATCGGCCCCTTTCCCAGTACTTGTACGACGGGATCCTGTTTTCAGTTGTGGCTTTGGGCACCGGCCTATTACGCGTCCAACAAGAAACCCCACCATAACACGATGCATTCCGCTGCTTTGGGTAATATTGACCAGGGCAAGCATCGATGACTCCACCTTGTCGATCTGGCTAAATATTTTGATGCGAAAAGATCTGCAGAGTTCTGTAACTTCGCTGTGACTAAGACCCTCCCTCACTTCCAGCTATGGCCGCGGGTGACTAGATATGATGGTCTGAATTGGATTGCCCACGTTGGACCTTATATGCTACGTAGCATAAAATAAAATAATGTGCAGGGCCTTGCAGGATTTTGGATGGATCAGATATGACAGGTGTTAGCTTGCATATCCGAAAGCAGTACGTTGCATTGAGAGGCCAAATGAAAGGAGCAACAAGGCCGCTACAGGGGTCAGGGCAGGACGGATCTTCCCTATGTGGCGCATCAGTTCTCTAAAGCAAGGGTCAATGCGCAGAAGTATATCCCCGAATGGCGATGTGACATGCCAACGTGGTGATTAAACTTGCATGTATGGCCTCCCCCACCTGAGACCATGGTTAGGGTCACATCTAAACTCTGCGATCGAGAATGAAATGGTACAGAAAAAGAGAAGATATATTTATTATGAGATTAATCCTATCATTTCGTCCATTCAGACGCCATTCACCCAGCTCACATACATATCCAGAATGCCCTCGCCGCTGTCTCTGGCCTCTACTTTAAAAGACCTTCTCGTACACGCCGCGGAGATGCGGAGGAGTCACCTCAGACATTGTTGTACAACCCGGTCTTTGGTGCCTCCCATATGCTGGTAAGTGATATGTCAAATAGGCTATCTTCCCCAGCGTTTAGCTCGGTCAGCCACCTTACCCAGCGATACTGACCTATAGGAAAGAAAAAAGGACACTAAAGACAAAAAGGAAAATCCCAAAATCTGTGGCGCTCATCCCTGCTGCTGGCTGTTGGTTTGGCATTTCTTGCCTCAATGTACATTGAACAAACGGAGGTTATCTCCGCAACGACCCTGCATTTAACGAGACCCCTGACGGCGCCTCCGCCATCATCGCTTCCACATACTGTTGGGAAGTATGGGCGAGGTAATTCTGCATGAGAGGGCAGTTACACCCCGACTGCTGTAAGATTTGCATCTTAAGCTCAGATACCTCGAGGGATAAGTCGGCTACGCAAGTGGAAAGCTCGCGGCGGATACGTGCCAGTTCCTGCGTGCGAGATATGAGACTTGATACCTCTTCCCTCTGCTGGATACGGGACTGAGACGCTCTGATGCGATTTTTTTCTTGGACTTTCTTAACGCGATTGCTGCTCTGTTCGGTTGAATGACTGCCGCTGCTGCCACTCCTTGTGCGACAAGGAGTAGACTGTCTTTTGTTCTTCGGCCCTGGATTATGGTTTTCATGTATGAAATACCTTCGTCTAGCCGGTTTACAAATCGAAAGATCCTCAGGATCATGGTTCTGCTGCGGGTTCGGATACTCTGCCGCTAAGGGAAGGTACGAATGAACTTGGGGAGCAGACAATTCCTCTGTAACTATATGCGTAGGGATTGACAGTGGACTGGCGTACTCCGTGGTAAAATCAAAACCACTCCACGAATAGGTAGAGTCGAGCATAGGGTTGATAGAATTCCAAAGGATCATTGACTTGGCATCGTAGTTATAGACAGAGCTTTCGTATAGAGGATTAGCATGCATGTAGACGCAATTTGTCATGCTGCTTCCATTTGCTGGTGTATCGAGCGGGATTGAATGATTCGCTGACCACCAAGCCTCCAATGTATGAGGTTGATGGACATAGGCTGCCCCAAGTGGTGAGTTGTTCTCCATGGGATTGAAAAATGTTCGAGGCGAGAGATCAAATGATATGTAACCTGCAAGAGGCCCATCTGATGGTCAGGGCAGTAGGAACAACAACTGATGAACAACTTGATATTTCGGAATGCCTTAAATCTGGTTGGTAGCTGTCATTGTGTGCTGATAAATGAAATAATATGTAATGGAGACCTATATAGTAAAAGCCCAGGAGTATAGTGGTAAAAGATGATGACGTAGTAATTCTCACAAGTCGTTGCAAACAAAACGACTGGCGCTACATAACCGTTCTTAATTAGGATTTAGGAAAACCGACAAGTGAGTCCTTTTAACTGCTCATGCATGTGGGGAGTCGGAGGGCGGCTGAAAGGGTGAGATTGCATGATACTAAGGTGTGTGGGCAACGATTGGCCGTAGGTATGTCCCGCAAGCGCTTCTAAAACATCAGGCTCACAGCAAGTTGAGTAGAACGCGGATTCGTGCGTAAACCCAGAATCCTTAACCTAGCGTCATATTCAAGGCTCATCGCCTACCTTGGCCTAACTCACCATGCACAAGGAGAACGGTGCTAGGAAAATAACGATGCTAGTATGTCACCTCGACCATCCAGACTAGAATGACAGATCGGACTGCTATCTGTGCGCTCGCATGCTAGCAGAAACTGCTAGCACTATTGTCTCACTAGTCCCAACTCGGTATGATTTTGAACAGATGATCACAGTCACCAGTATGGGTCCTAAGCCATGAATTCTGCAGCTGTTCTAAAAAGGTAATTAGAAACCCGTCCTATTGGGCAGTCAATTACAAATTATGTATGAAAACTACTAGTTGTGTGGTTAAAAGGGGGAGGTGGATGGTTGCTGTGCAGGGTTTACGACAGCTTAGGAGGGTGAATATGTTATCATACCACTGAGATAAGGGGATAAGATGGGACAGCCACAGTGATTTAAGTGCATCTGCCATATTTGATTATAATCCATTTAACCCGATTTTCCTAACAGGTATTTAACAAGTAGGGTAAAATAGTTCATCTATTACCTAATTAAAGCCTAACATAAGCCTTAATTAGTCAAGACTGGTGAGTCGCGTTTTGGATCAACCCAGCCATATATGCGGTCGACATATTCACAGGTACAGACGTCATATCTGCCCGAGATGAGAGAAAGTTTTCGATTTCTGATGGTGATTTCCCGGACTTCTTTGCACACAAACATAAGTCCTGGCACGTCGTGTTGATAGTGAGGGTACTGCCTCCAACTTCCTTCTATTGGCGCGCGTACGGAATGTAAATTCGAGGAGAAGATGGAGAGAACGCCAGGTTCCAAATCTCACTTCGGATTTCTGCGGGTAGTTTTGCGAAATGATTGAATTCATAAAGATGTCTCGCTGTGTCCTGAGGCGGCGACGATTGTCGAGCTGAGACGTCGGCCGAAATATGAGGAGGCTGACATGCATTGTCGCCTTTGCAGGAGGGTGGTCCGCGGCGTCTATTTGACGAAGGAGGAGTCATCAGTACTGGAGATTCATGCATAGTTTGTTCAGCTTCCATTTTAGTCCGCCGTAAGGCGATGAACGAGGACATGCAAGATTGCCAGAGTGAAAAGGGGTAGCAATGACGGTCAATAAATGAATGAAATTTATTCAGCCCGGGAGTTCTAAAATGGGACGGGCCCCGTCCCAATTTCCACATCTGGTATAGCTCTCTCTCTCCGCTGTCGGACTACCCAAGGCGCCGCCTCGCGCGCCGTGTTTAGCTGCACTTGCTAGCGTGTCGAGTTTGAATGTTTGCGACGATTGTATTCAAATGGGCGCAGGTCAAACTCAGAGTTTGACGCCGTTTCCTAGTGACTGCCTCTCTAACAACAATTCAGCAACGACCGTGCCCAGCTAGGTCGTAGAAACCCCCATACAACTTCAAATCGCGCTACTGAAGACTGGGGGGGAGTCGTTGAGAGTATATCGGTTAAAATATATGATTTTACTATACATTAAAAGCTGATATTAATACAATATTATATATCAAGTATTAATTAATTCCATGAAGGATTATGCTGTTGCGACTGGTTTGAAGTTTAAAAGTGACCGGGGACAGCCAAATTGAGAACGATGATTGGTGAGTAGCCAGATTGTCAGAGTTGGCCCCGTGCATTTCGGTACATCCAGGCAAACTATTAGTTCAGTCGGTCGCGTATTAGTCGGCAATCGTGAGAGGACCCCTGGAATATGTGGCTAGCTGAAAGCCGAAATCAAGCTTAGCCCATGTCGGTCTACTGTAATGGTGCTAGGCGTTCTAGATCAGACCGTGTCTGATCGTGTCGATCGCCCACAGCGTTCTGAATGAACTGGGCTATTTATTGGATCGGTGGCCGGTGATCGCGCAATACAATTCGTGAAACTCGAGGCAAGACCGTTATGCAATGTTGTGTTCGGGACGGCTGGCTAGACTGTCATCATTGTGGGCCGAACGATCGCCCTGACAATTATGTCCTCCGTCGGCTGGGAGCCGAATAATTAAGTTTGTATGGGAAATTTTGTGGCGCTTACAGGCGGCTGGCAGTTAAAATAAGAGCCAACCGAATGCATGCAGCTAAGCTTTACAAAACGCGGTCACAGTTTCGTCGATCACGTAGTTCAGGTAGACGAGTTGTAGCTGCGGAAATGGCAAACATGTTGCGGGTGTGTCATCTATATTACGCTTGGAGTAGAACTTGGACGCGGTACAGAACAAACATTCACAAATCAATTACATCTATCTTCCACCCTCAGAAGCAATGGCCTCTTCGAAGGCACGTGTTATTCCATCGTAGAGCTTGCTTACAGCTTCAGGAGAGCCGTCGGTCCCTGTCCAAATTACCCCATCCCGTAGGGGAAATAGAATTTGGCGTAGACTTTCGGCGAGCGGCTTAAGGGAGTGGAATTCGGGAGTAAATTCCTCCAAAATATTCCGAAAGTTATCCTGATTCATGTCTAGAGCCTTGCGTACCGCTAGTTCGTTCCAGTCGCCATTACTCCATTGTCGAAGCTTGCTTGTCTCTGGGGGATTCTCTGTGTGGTTCGTTATGACGGTCCACAGGAAAACGTAAAGGAAGGACTCTAGGTCGTGTCGATAAGTATGACATTCTCCCTTCAGAACGCCAATGGCCATAAATGGCCTTGTGCCGGTAATCCCAGGCTCTGCTCCTAGTCCTTCGGTAACCTCTGTTGCGGAATCGAGGTCTATCAGGATCCCATTCGGCTTTCCTTCATCCTGGTCATCCAGAATGATCATGTTCCCCGGGGATATATCTTGGTGAAGAATCTTGGCGTCATAACAGAGTGATCGGTGACACTTGATAGCATCACGAATCGCTTGAAGCAATTCTGTTAGTGATTGAAAAGTGTGAAGGGGTCTGCCAACGGGAGAAGTAACAATACAGGCAAGGATGCGATTCTGAAAGAAATTGTCGGTTGTTTCTGTATGTTCGACAAGTCCGGTGGCATGACAAGTAACTTCCAGTTGTTGCCCTTCGATACTTCCATGTCTCTCATGAAAGGGCATCCTGGCGAATTTTCTGTGTGTCCCCCACCGGAGACCTCGGCGCAGATTTGCTGTACTTTCAATTTCTTTGTAATAATCAAGGGAGACGGCACCCCAGACGCATTTCTTCTTGGCTAGTTTTAGAAGTTCGTCCTCCGGACGCTCCCTGGCCCAACGCCATTTGAACTTCAAGACGTAATTCCATCGATTCGAATCAGGCATTCTAGCCCGGTAGCACGTTGTCCCAGTGCCAACAAGGCCTTCACGAGACGCAATTGGCTGGCTTTCGAGATAGAGCTTTCCTAAAGAGGGCTTTACCACACTATCAAGAATAATGTACCTGCCGACCTTATTCGTCTCGATGATGTTGATTTTGCCCAGGTCCTGGTCCGTCATCCGCTGGTAGCTGAGAATAATAGAGAGGAATTGGATGAAATCTTTCCGAACGTCGAATACGTCGCTACAATATAAACCAGATCGATCGAAGACCCAAAGTTCGATCAGTGAACCGCGTATATAGAAGCCATGTAAGAAGAGCCGCGTAGGCTGACTGGCGAAGACCTGGTGTGCGGACCGGCAGAGACGTAACAGTCCATCCTGATAACAAACGCAACCACGGTGGTAAAACTGGCCAATAACCTGAACATGGTCCCATCTCGTCTGTATGTTGGAGGCCAGCGAAGTGGGCATGGTCAAGAGGAGACGTGCACCATCGTCAACACTCTCGTGCTGGGATGCTACATTACCGTTTGATATATGCCACGAGCCTCGAGCGCCGTCAAGCTCCCGTGATACATAGTTAGAAAACCATGGTAGGAAATTATCGGGTGATGGGGCAGCAGATGGAACAGCACAGCGGCTAATGATTCTTCCAGCCGCCTGAATTTCCAATAAATCATCTAGGCGAACATATCGAAAGTTGCTGAAATATTTTTTGATAAATCCGCTCATGGGGCCGTGCATGCGGCCGTCTATGTTGTCAAGGATTTCTTGGTCGTCCGTCGCGGTGGCCGGTGGAGCTGGTGGATGATTTACCGCCGGGTTATTTTCCATCGCCAATGGAGAACACTGCGTAGTGCGAAAGGCAGTGGCTGGTAGAGGTTGAGGGCTTCCAGGTACGCTTGAATAGCGACATGAGGAACTACCTCGAAAACTTGTTGTGTGAAGTCAATAGGGCCGGCCTATTCAAGCGAAATCCCCGATGTTGAAGGTATGGTGCTAAAGAGCGAAATTTAAGAGGAGGGAAGGTAAGCGTAAAAAAATTAATGATGTGAAGATAACGAGGAAGGGCAGTTTTATGTTCATAAAATGCACATGACCTTCTCGAGATGGTTCACGTTGACGGAATGCCTGACGGTGGGGGCGTGTTTCCCCGCCCAAGTAGCCTGCGGCCCAGCGGAGCAGAGCTGGTGGTTGAACGTGTTGATTCGTCGTATAAACGAACGAACGAAATTCATTCCTCCCAGCAGGACTAACCTCATAGGGCCAAGTACGCTAGGCTATTTACAATTCTACGCCATTCTGCTCGCGTCTCCCAGAAGCCCTCCATTCTTCCTCATTCTTCCTCATCTGCCGCTGCAGGGATGGATTGGACGACGATTGCTTGTAGCTGCTTTCTTGAGACGCTCTGTGACCCAAATCTAGGCCAACTATACCCAATATAGCTTAACTATCCCTTCATATGAGTTAAGGCTTCCGCCAGGTCACTCTGGAGATGTCTAACCAATTAAAATGCAAGAGACAAAAGGTACATGAATCTCCACGTAATTTAGCCGATGCCGCTTGTCCCAGCCATTTTCAAGTTACAAAGCGCGACATCACATGCCTGTAGCCAGAGAAAAGCCAGGCCGCTGGGCGTTGTGACACTTACGCTCGCGACGGCTATTAGCTTCTCATGATAGGCATTGAATAACTCGCACAGTGAGCTGAGGAGATGTGCCAGGCGAAAGTAGCTGATATTGCTACTCAACTAGGCTTGGTGGCCCTGTCTTACCCTGGTCGCCTATTTTTATTTATCGATTTTGACTGTCACAACACCAAGCCGATCACAGCGTATGATTCGATAGGAAAAGGCCATCGGGCCAACATGAAAAAGCCAACGCTCTGTCGCAGGCACGGATGAATAATGAGGACCAGATGAACGCTTTGATTTCCTTTCTCGACGGCCGACGAAGGTCGGGTATTTCATACTTGTGTTCAATCTCGTAGGCAGCAGGCTGTTGCCTGATGTTAGTTATGGTGTGGCGTCCACGCTTATCGTGAACCTATTCACAATGGTTGTGATCCTTGCCTTTGACACGCTCTACATCTTGACTAACTCGGGATCTGCTTCGGATACAGTTTATAAAAGGCGACATCGATGCTCTACCTTGTCAACATGAATTTCATTTCAGGTCCCATAAACAGGGTCCTTACTCACTTGAGTTGCCAACTTTGATTACACAGCTATTGTCCACTCAGCACTTGTCCTTTAGTAAGACAATGGTCTCCTTCATCGATACCTTCGTGCCTTCCAGCACTTACAACACCTTGCCTTTAATTAGCCAAGTTGCCGGGGCACCCAAGGATCACTTCCAAGATCTTCAAAACCTCCGCGAGTTGCTAAATAAGCACAATGTCCCCAAGGGCGTCAGTGTCCGATTGATCCACAAGCACTTTGACACCACCGAGGGCGAAGTGATGGCTTTTGATAAGATTCCAGTCCCGGGACATGGGGTAGCCCAGATCATGAAGCCTATCGTGCCTTCAAACAGCAATCAACTCCGAGGCATCCATTATTTCGTCGATGACAACGCATCCCTCCAAGCCTACGAGTACGGCAACTACGAGATACCCGACATGAGTGGTTTTGAGTCGTTCATAGCCGAGTTCTGCAGTCTCATTTCTGAGCGAGGTCTGCAGCGCAAATTTGGGCTCAAGCTTCAGCGCGAGGATGATACGGACCAGACCGGATGGACCGAGTACGAGCTCCAGGCGAAGCGTGGCACCATCATGTTCCCGGACGGCATACCCATGCCTGAGGGGGATAGTGACTACAGTGTCACCACAGAGTGGAAAGCGATCTTTAATGAACTCCCGAGAACTTGCAAGCATACTACTACCTGCAGACACGGGAGGACCACGTGCAAACACTGCAGGCACTGCAACAGCCATCCCGACGAGAGTGATGTCAACTCCGGTAACGAGACCGGTTTCTGCTTGGGTGGACAGAGGATTCTGCCAGGCACTCCGGTTCATGATATCGTCGATCGCATTATTGCCGCGTTTTAGTGGGGAGAGTGGTGAATCGTTGCATTTGATTTCTTTTGTGTTATTGTGACGGCCAAGGTTCCCAACGAAGCAAACCGTAACCTGATTCGTTTATGTTGGCAGTTGTTCGAATGAGGCAAAAATCACGATCATCGTGAACTTGCTCATGATGATAGTGAATGCTACGTTACAACCAGCGTCAGGCAGCAGACTGGTGCCGATGATATCGACAGACTCTATGTGTCGTCTTGTGCCTTATGTCGGGCTGTCATGGCTTACTCTGTTGAATTGTACAATCACTCTACTCGCAGTTTTGGGATTTCCTGGTCAAGTCTGTAACCATTCAAAATTTAGCGGTCACAACATCTAACGTGGTTTATAAAGTATCAAGGGTAAGGATCACGACCATCGTGAATAACTTCACGGTTGCCATGAACTCCAAATCACAGGCAGCATCCTGCTGCCTAGGCGATCGGTAGACTGAACATGGATATAAATATTTTCCAGGTAGAGCTGAGCGACATGACGTGTGAGGGTCTGGGGACAATTTTCAACAATTACAAAGAAGTGTTTCCTAACGTGAAGCCTTGTATCTCAAGCACCTATTCGTTGCACAACATAAACGAATCCACTGACTATTTTACTGGTTTTGACGGAGCCGATATACTCCGAGGCCACCACCACCAATAATAGCAAGTCCAGACCCTCAAAGTAATGAATGATATGTCGTATGTCGCCCACGAGGCATGAAATACACCTAGAGAAGATTTCAAATTCGCATTGTTGAACGGACCATCACGCGTCACGACACATCTTCGCGATAAGCACAACATTCCCCTCTGAGGCAAGGAAAGGGCTCAGCCGGCTTTTCAAATCCTGATCTCCACCTGTGCTCTCAGATAAGCTGATAACTAGATAAGGCAGGCGCTAAGCCCAAATGAGACCTAGTCCATTCGCGGCCATAAAGAGACCGAGCTCCGACCTTTCACCTAACTGTGCAAAGGATCGTCTGAATCCCGCTGCATTATCTACTTTTCGTCCCGTGACAACCTTGGTCAGCCAGCTTTCCCCGGCATTTTGCCGCCCCAAGAGCTCCCCATGGCTTCGCACTGAGTGTTGATCACCCAGTCATGAAACGCCGCATTATCAAGTCGTTTTTTCTCGGCGATCTTGTTAGATTTTCCTTGGCTGACAAACAGGCGACAGCGATCATGATCGTCAGTATCAATGTCTGCCGGCACATCCTCTGACTCATTGGATTCAATTACTTGCCCACTCATGAGCCCTTGAGATCGCAAGTCGTCGAAATTAGGACTTCCAGATACGCCAAGAGTATTCGGTATGCTGATCGGCGTCACCTATCCTCTAACGTCTAACCTAGTGCTCCATACAAAAATCAATTCTAGTAACGTGGTTGATAAGCGAATGCTCCAGACAAGCGAGTGCTCCACTGCACTGTATAACTAAAAATAGCCTACCCTAGTCCTACAGTCCAAAATCAACTCTAGTAGAGTTGATTTTATTGGCCCACTTTAAACCTAGTAGGGTTGATTATTGCCAGGGTGTAGAGTTGATTTGACATTGTTCTATATACAGGAATAGTAGTGCTGATCAGAACAGGGGTTTATTCAGAACAGCGGCAAAGCAAGGGACTAACCAAGTGCACCATGATTGACAGTACAGCAGACCACATGATCCAGCTGTGCGAGCAGCTGGAGATGATATATCTATGATGGTCGGAGGGGTCAGGGTTGACCTGTGCGTTCGAAAAGCACGAAAGAACAAATTTCAACGCAACACCTCCTAACCGTAGCAGTGCGCGAGCTAAAGAGGGCACCATACTGTAGCGAAAGCTTCCATAAGTTGATTTAATTGAAGAAATTATATATTTTCTTTCCATCTGAAGCGACCTGTATCGGGTAAATAGATGGCCTTGAAGAATATATAGTGACTACTTAAGCGTGCTCCCCACTCTACTTCGAAACAACCAGTCAGGAATCGTGTAAAATGCACGGTATCCCTGTTGCTTGTTCATGAGCTAATGAACGCTTGTTTAAAAGTCAAAACCCCTGCAAGTATCCAGTTGCGACGTCATGACTGATTTGTGATATTGTGGACAAGAGTCGCTGCATAACTGATTGATGTTTGGTACCAATCGATACCCCTGTACAGCATGTGATAAACCCTATCGAATTGTGTGATTCGCAACTGCCGTTATTTTAATTTAAATTAAACATGTAATCAAACTCATTTGGAGAGTCAGCATCGCAACTGGATAATTAAGGAAATTCCAATCACGGCGAAAAAATGAATAATCAAGTCAAAGGAAGCAAGCCCTTCGTCAAGTATGGGCCGTCGTCGAGCCTTCACAAACCCTTCCAATGTCGAAAGCGAACGCGAGCGGGCGAGGAACCGGCGCTGTCGACAACAGCAGAGACATCAAAGCCTGGTTCGTCAGGAGGATGGTCGACAGTCCGTGACGCGACGCGAATTGACGACAGGCCGAAACTTTGGTCACAAGGTGGCAACAGTGCGGCAGAATTTAGTACCTACTAGTGCACTAACAGGCCGGACATGGGCCAATAAGAAGCGTTAAAAGTGCGGCACCCCTATCAATTGCCTCAGGTAAAGCCGTGGGCTAGAAATGTGCATTGCTGCCTAACACCAATTCGGATTCGGTAAAACGTGGTTCCGCAAGTTACCAACCCCACCACCGTCGCCCTTGCACGACCCATTACCTCTCCGACAACCCCATGAGAGCAAAGTCGTGCCTTCCCTCACATCCCTCACATGGAGAACGGCAGGGATTGCCTACGCCAGTCCAAGGGGCCACCGCACAGCATCTTTTCCTTCTCTGATTTGTCATGGAGACGGGACTCGAAATATATCGCGGTCGTTTCGCCGACATTCGAGCGGGTCTCGCTGGAGAGGTCGATCGAGGGATGGTGTTGATTGAGGTGAGTTCCTTTCGATGAGGCTCTATTGCGAATAACGTGTTAATATACTCGATGGTAGGAGCTTATGAAGGAGCTGGAATGTACGAAGGCCGCGTTGACGCAGACCAAGCTTGACTTGGATAACGAGTGCGATGCGAGAAGGCGTCTCCAGCAGGAGGTCCAGGAGGGCAGGGAATGGAAGGAGCGGCAGGGAAGACGGCCGTTTGTAGTCGCATTGATTGACGCGGACGCAGACGGCTATGTGGTAAGTAAATTCGCTCAAGCGAGTTTGAAAGGCTCACAGCGTCTTAGTTTCATGACAATTTCATTACAAGCGGTGCCAAGGGCGGCAAAGAGGCGGCCGACGCGCTCTTAGCTGCGTTGCAGCAGTATGTACGAAAGGTTACTGGTGAGCCCAGCAGGATGGACATCCTAGTGAGGGCGTTTGCGAACGTGAGCGGACTAGGCGCGGCGCTCGAGCGTGACGGGAGGTTGAGGGACGCGGGCCAGCTAAGGGCGTTTGCCAGTGGTTTTAGCAGTCGCCAGGCGTTTTTTGACTTTGTGGATGTCGGGCCAGGAAAGGAACGGGCGGATCTCAAAGTTCGGGGTAAGACACATCGATTTCATATTCTCCTCGTCTTGTTTCCTTTACTTTCGCCACTTGCATCCGATCTATATTCTAATTCAAGTGCAATCATTATAGAGGGCATCGAATTTTTTCTTGACAGTTTCCAGTGTAAACATCTCGTGCTCGCGTGTGGACACGATTCTGGTTACGAGCCCGTTCTTGGGCAGTTTGTAGGAGACAAGCAGGTTGCGGAACGCATCACGTTGTTGGAGGGGAGCCCGTTTCCGGCGGCGATCAGGGATCTGGGACTGAAGACGACACAGTTCAGTTCGATATTCAACAAGGTCAGGCAGCCGCCAGTGTTAGGGGGACGAGGTGTTACGTCGACCATGGGGGGGCCTCTTGCCCACCGCGACAATGTGGGGCGGCTGATGGCGGTGTCAGGAAATCCGCTAACGGGTTACCATAACCCCCAGGTACAGTCGGATAGGCTGGGACCGGTGTTGACGGATCAAGGCGGGCGTCGGTTTGACAGACCGCTACAGGTTAATCCGGTGGTTGTGGAGAGGATTAAGAAGGGGTCTCTGTGCTATTTTCTCTTCCTCCGGGGGAACTGTGTTTCGCCGAAGTGCGGGCGTAATCATGTGCACCGGTCGCTCACGGACGAGGAGTTTGATGCATTGTGGTGGCTGGCACGCCAGGGGCGGTGCCACCAGAACCGGAAAGCCGATCGAGATCCCGGCAACGATTGTTCAGATGCAAGGTGCGTTTACGGCCACAGAAGCGGGGAGAACACACATGTTGGTCGTGAGGTTTAGAAGATCAGGTTACGAGACAGATAGTTTGATGGTTGGAGAACGGGTACAATACAATACAATTTATTACGCCTGGCGGCCTGTTCTGACCGAAAGGGCACTAGTCACTAATGCTTACATACAACGCCTGCTTTTCGTCCTCGTTTCCCCAAGCCCATGCTGTGCCACACATTGCTCAATTTGTGTCCGCATTTTCCTAAAGCCCATACTGAACCTTGGTTTTACACCATCAATCTGAAATTCGCGTCCTCAAGCCCATAAAGCGCCTGCTCCTTGATTACTCTTTTCCTTTCTGTTCTGCTGTGCCTTGCTTCTCCCATGTTTTAGTAGCATTGCCGGCGAACTAGCTTGAAGGCTGTTCTTCAAGTGTCCAGCGTCCTATCTACGGCGGCTGAAGCGGCGTCCGCCTCTGTGCACAGGGTGTTTAGTATAGGGTGTGAGTGGGTTAGTAAGAGTAAGTAGGTGAGGTTCTTGCAATCTGGCTTCAATATTGTGTGTCGAGTCGTCCTGTGGCTATTGCAAATCGTATAGTTGCATGGACTGCCTGCATGTTTGGCGTCCACTTGGCGTCATCTGATGGTGACTTTCCTCCTAGGTAGAACGAGAGGTTCCCTCTCAATGTCTCAGTGCACTGCAGCATCTCAGTCCTGTGCGCTGTCCATTTCCTGCATCGAAAGAGAAAGTGCTCTACTGTCTCTATCGCTTGTCCGCATGTGCAGAGAACGGGTACAGTGCCATACAGTTTCAGCGTCCCGGTTTCGGTCTTAGAAATGTTACTCAACGCAGTAGTTTAGCGTAAACTTGCTAACTAGAGAATTGAGGACCGGTCATGTTGTATGCTTGTTTCGCTCAAATGATGTGTGAAGCTCTGGCTGTCCGACTGAGGGATGACGGGGAAGATTCGAATGGCAGGTCCAAACTCCTTTGCTTCCTCCCGCTTACTCATCTTGACTCTAATGTTGATACGCAAATTGCATACCGGTAGTCATCAGTTTCACTCTGCATTACCTTTGTCCTATTCAGCTCGATATCAGTTCGGCATATTTATATTAGCCGAAGTAAGAATCAGACACTTTAAGTTTTGTCTAGTGATTACCTGTTTTCCCGTCTCTTGCTTAAGATCCCGTACTTCTTCCTCTCGTCGACGTCGTGCCTCTTGTTCATTGTGTCAGTCTAGTCCTAGCTTCCGTGTTGATTCTTTTGCCCGCTCCAGCTCGTCGATGGCGCCCTACATTACTGCCGTTTACGAGGTTGCTTGTTTCGATTTGAAGAAGCTGTTGAATCGTGCACTTCAGAAGGGCTGTGTTCATAGAAATTGAAGAAATTTGGCGACTCATTCATCCGGTTGCTAAATACACAGATTATGCCCGTGCGTTGATCCCGCATCACTGCAGGGCTTCACCGTGTCGGGCTTCTCTGTTTAGCTGCTATTCTGTGTCAAGGTCATCACTGCAGCAGGACCTACCGGAGCTTGCAGGTTGGCCAAAAAGGGTTAGCTCGGATTTCTCCCATAACGTAGTGATTGGTCACATCCATCAGCAGAAGATGCGGGACTTCTCAATACCAAACGTCGATTCTCTTAGCGTCGTATGGATACGCAACGCCTAGATCGAGGACCAGTATTAGTATGTGAACTCGGTGATGAGTATGTGAACTCGGTTATGAGTATGTGAACTCAGAGACCTTTCCTCCTGGGGTCCAGATGGGAAAGACGAGGAGCAGGCACTGTACGGAGCTGCGAGAGAAGTTACATCGTGGATGCGAAAGAACCTAGTAGGCAGCACAATACCATCGCCTCATAGAAGACCAGAGGTCAAGGAATCAACAATTGGCGGCAGTTTAATCTCAATGCTGGGGACAAGTCAAGAAGGTCACCAGCAAAGTCACGCCATATCCGAGCATCTCCGTCACCAACGAGCTCAAAGTTCTCATGGGCAATCAAGCCATGATAGGTCAGTTATTCAATACGCTGGCCCTACATTACTCAGTATTTTTTGCTGTGTACTAAGAAGGATTTTGATCAGCCTGTTGAATTCCGTCCAAGACGAGGAGACCTCGAGAGTTGAAGCTCGAGATGCAACGTTCGCAGAAAGCACTATGGCATTGTCACACCTCCTCAAATGCAACATGCGACAAGTCACCTCGGCAGACTACCTTGACCAGGACGTCCTTGAAGATATGGTTCCTACAGACCCCCAGGTACGGCAGGACTATTGGTTCGACCAATGCCAAAGTTCGCATGAAGAGTCACATCTGTTGGGGGGCGGCCAATACATGGGCACCTAGGTGCCCAAATAAAATAGCGCACCAGGTGCCCAAATTATGTCAGCATCGTCGCCCCGATTGGCCAGCGCGCGTTTGACATGACCGACGCGACCTGCGCTCTGTATGATAGCAACACAGCCAACGAAAATGGACCAAAGCCACCGGCTTGCCTTCCCGGACGATGCCCTCCCGCCTGAAGGCATATACAAATCCCGTGAGTCTCTATTGGCAGCCATTAATTCTTGGGCGAAACCTCGAGGTTATGCGTTCACGACGGGGAAATCATTAAAGACGTCAAGTGGCCGAATCAAAGTCATATTTGCCTGTGATCGAAATAAACTTCCACCGAGCACATCTATTACACGCCAACGCCGCACTGGGGCTTATGCATCAAAACCTTGATTGGCAAATCGCGCAGTCTCTCGTGGGTTCCAATCCGAATGGCATAACAGCCAAATCCGATAGCGAGCTCTTGAGTTAGCCCATTGGTCAGTTCTGGGTAGATCTCGCTCGTGCGATTCGGCACGACCGAGATTCCGAACCAAGACTACACCCTCATCGGGATAGACGAACGGTACAAAAAGAAGGAAGCCAGAACTCGTCAACTGTAACTGCTGGCGCTGCTCCTCGAGATATCAGGACGTACCTCCATAACAGTTCAGATACCCTTGCGACGCAGCAAGACATCTATAATCGGATCGCGGCAACGAGAAGAGATCTGCGTGAGGGCCAGAGCAGTATCCAAGCGTTAGTCGACCAACTACAGGGAGAGGGCTTCTGGTGCCGGGTTCGATTGGACTCGGATAATCGGCTGACAGCCATATTCTTTGCCCACCCTGACTCTGTTGCATATCTGCAAAGCAACCCGGACGTACTGCTATTGGATTGTACCTATAAAACGAACAAGCACGCCATGCCGCTGCTTGACATGGTCGGAGTTGACTCTTGTCAGCGTTCCTTCTGCATCGCATTTGCATTTCTGTCCGGTGAATCAGAAGAAGACTATTCATGGGCACTTCATCATCTCAAATCACTCTACCATCATGAGCTCCCTTCTGTAGTCTTAACTGACCGATGTCTCGCTGCAATAAATGCAACTGCAACCTGGTTCCCTTCCTCCAAGGCCCTGCTTTGCCTCTGGCATGTTAATAAGGCAATCCTGCAGTATTGTCAACCGGACTTTGTGCAGAAAAGTGGCGACACAAGCGGCCGGGTAGAGGACGAAAAATGGGACGAATTCTATGGTTTTTGGCACACTATTGTGGATTCGCCAACAGAAGAGATATTCAGAGAGCGCCTAGCCAAGTTCGAGCTCAAGTACGCCGAAAGATACCCCCGGGCCGTTGGGTACATCAAACTGTACTGGCTCGAGCCGCACAAAGAGAGAATCATTAAAGCATGGGTGGATAAATACCTGCATTTTGGTAATGTGGCCATCTCGAGGTAGCTGTCCAGGGTCAGATATAGAGGTCGGAAAGCTAATAATTGCCATCTAGGGCCGAAGGAATTCACTCCCTAATCAAATCATACATCAAGACCTCCACATTCGACCTCTTCGATTCTTGGCAGGCCATGCGCCATGCGGTCACCAACCAACTGAAGGAACTGAAGCACATACGAGCCTCTCAACAGATACGGACACCTTTGGATATCTCTGGAGGAATGTTCGAGGCTGTCCAGGGTTGGGTTTCCCACCAGGCCCTGCGCAAAGTGCAAGAACAACGGAAGTTAGCTTTCGCATCTCCCCAAGCTCCCTGCAGTCAGTCTTTCACCTCCTCACATGGGCTACCGTGTTCTCACACCTTGAAGAGACTCGAGGAGGAACAGCGCAGCCTTTTGCTTGATCATTTTCATCCTCACTGGAACTTAAAGCGAGGCGCGGATCGGCCCCGGCCCATACTAGAGCCACGTCGAGCCCCGCAGCAGGGCATCATCAGGGCGAGAGGTCAACCTGCGACGAGCACCAAACGAGAACCCTCTGGATTTGAGATCTCTCAGCCTGGCAAGAAAGCGCCTAGCACATGTAGCAGATGTCATGCTGTTGGTCACGCGAGGTCCTCACGAGCGTGTCCTCTGAGGTTCCAGGATTTGCTCATTCAGGAAGCGCCGGCCTCGAAGTCAATCCCGCAGCCGGACGTAACCCCGGTCGCAGTCCCAAGTCTGGCTGACCCAATTGAGGCGATTTCAGTGAGCCAAGGGCCCTCATTAGTTGAAGGCATGCCAGTGCTAGAATGTATTGCGGAAGCTACTGCACGCTCTCCCGCTACTGCACACACCCCACTTGCCCAGTCTTCACATACTGTACAAGTTTTGCTTACAGCTCTTCAACATTCTGTCGTCCCAGATTGTCCCGTTGGAACTGTGCCAGGCCCTTCTGGCGAAGAATGTCTGAATCACGAACCATCCGATTCGCGCAACCTTCCTTCGTAACCACTACTGAGGCATGACTCGCCAGAAGCCATATATGGAAGATATGTCGCTGCAAGAAGCGCGTGGTATGCGGCGCAGCCGGCTGGCAGCATCAAAACAAATTAGCAATATCGCAGGGCGATGGGGTTTCCACTCAGGTACGACAAGCAGAGCTACGAGTGGTGTCTGGACTACAAACAGATGTCCAAGCGCTGTATCACGTCAACAGGATCAAGAGAATGGACGAAAGAAGAGATGATGGCGTATTTGGATTGGAGTGAGGCGGAGGATGAACGCATTGAAGCCCAAGTTGTTAAGGAGATGGGAAAGAATCCTCTAGCAAACAAAAGAAGAGGCATGACAGAAATATGGCGAAAAGCAGAAATGGATAATATAGAGCAAGAAACCTTATATGCGGCGGAGGATAAGGCAGAACTTTGTATTGTTGTCAAACGGTAACTAGTTGGCTTGTGCTTTGAAAATATTAGAAAACAGCATTACAACCTTAGACCCGTCGCTGGCCAATCGGGGCGACGATTGCTGACATAATTTGGGCACCTGGTGCGCTATTTTATTTGGGCACCTAGGTGCCTATGTACCTCAACAAGATCGGGGCCGCAGAGTCGGACATGTGTGAATGTGGATGTGGACCAGAGACAATGGAGCATTTTCTGTTCCGATGCACAAGATGGGAAGCAGAGCGTGAAGCCATGCGTCGAGTAGGACAAAACATGATGGGCAACCTTTCCTTCTTTCTAGGTGGAAAGTCGGCGTCAGACGGAGCAAAGTGGAGACCTAACCTGGAGGCGGTGCGAGCGACAGTCAAATTTGCGATGGCGACAGGAAGATTGAGCCAGGAAGGAGTTTGAGAAGGAGAAAACAAATGACTACTAATATTAACATCACAGCTGATTACTAACAACAAACAGCCTCAAGTTGACAGACCATGCTTCAGCTGCTGAAGATAGGATGCTGAACACTTGGAGATGGTATTGGTTGGCCTTCAAGCAGGCCTGTCAAGCAGAGTCAAGCAAACGGGGTTAGAAGAGTAAGAACAGGAAAAGCAGTAGGGCTTTCTTCTGTGTAAAATGGACAAAAAGCGGGGAATACGTGAATAGCTTAGCGTAGCCACAGGCCCTATGAGGTCCGTTCTCCCGGGCGTAATAAATACTACTACTACTACTACTACATTTGCTGCTGCTCATCATATTCACTGTAACCCTTTAAGCACGCTCTGTGCGACAACCCCTGTTCTGATCAGCACTACTATTCCTGTATATAGAACAATGTCAAATCAACTCTACACCCTGGCATTAATCAACCCTACTAGGTTTAAAGTGGGTCAATAAAATCAACTCTACTAGAGTTGATTTTGGACTGTAGGACTAGGGTAGTTTATCAAGGGCTGATAGAATATTACGGAATGATAGTTAAACAACCAGGTCATAACTGAAATCAAAAGCGATACATTGTACCAATCTAAGCCCCCTCTTCAAGCCATTCCCAAGACCCCCATGATAGCAAGCCTCCTAGCAGAACTGCCTGCTGTTCGCCAAGTCGTACTTAAGCGTCACGTCAGTCGGCGGGTTGGGACTGCTGTACAGAGTGCACGACCGCTTGCCACCATCCTCCGGCATGAAGGTATGCTTCCACACCCAGTTCGTGCACTTATTAGGTTCCTCCAAACACTTGGCGGCGCAGTCTTGAAGCCGTCCTTGAAGAAGAAGTGTTGCTCCGTGATGACGCCTGTCATGTCGATACCCTGGTAGTACCGGACGCAGCCGCCCTCACGATTGGGGGCCCGAAGGTTGGGAAAGCGGTCCTTGGTGATCTTGCCCTTGCAGATCGCCCAGTCCGAGTAGCGGTCAAAGTCTGGGAAGATATTGCTGTCTGGGTTGTCGTAAGGAGTGGCGTTGAAGGGAACGGCCAAGGCGGCGGAGGTGAGGAGGGCAGAGAGGGCAGCGGTGGTGAAATGCATTTTATCGAGAGGCTTGAGCTGATAAGTGAAGATAGATGTGGTTGAGTTGTTTTGTTTTGTTAAGCAAGCGATTCACAAGGTGTAACGCTACGATCTATGTAAATGCTGGGGCAATTTGTGTCTGTTTCGCATCTTTGGCTCCCCTGCGTAACGAAGCGAGCCATCGTGCTGAACGGATTTGTTCATGCTTTCGTGGTTACTTCTTGTTCCTTTCTTTCTTCTTTTTTTCTTCTTTTGATTGTATATCGTCCCAAGAAACATAACTCGATTAACACCAAGATGATCATTTGGTCTTCTAATTCGCTAGAGCGCTTTAGCACATAGGCTGTGCAGCCGATGCAAACCATTTGATCAACTCAGCTCAACAGGTGTTATACAAGATTCGGGCGAAGAATTGCACTGCTATTTTACCATTCTACATCCCAATTGCTTGGAGCCGACACTTCTTGCGCCCAACAATTCAGTATCATTCGGGCAGGGCCACTCACCTAAGCCTGTAAGGATATGATTTGAAGAGGGGTATCCATTCTTGCGTTATTCGCGTTCTACCGCAATTAAAGCCAGTAGGGGAGATCTTGCTAACGTACACGTTTGGCGGAAGTGCTATCAGAATGAAGAATAAGTGGGAGAGGTGGCGTGCACGGGCCATGATTTCGTGTATCAGGACCTGATACGGGGGGTAATTGGTACAATAGATAGAGAGATCTTGTGTTTATCTCTCAGATGATTGATAGGATGGGACCCATTGGGGGAGATGGCGTGTTTGCAGTTATCATCGAAGCAGATTAATAGTCGCGCCTCAGGATGAACCCATAAGGAGAGCGACTCGAGAAATTCATAAGGCGATTGTTGTGTCCCTGTAGTTGGGGCAATAGGTGACGATTCCATGGTGTTAGCCCTTTCTGTGCTGTTATATACTGTTGCTGCTTCTATATTGTATTCTTTTATTATACGATATTGGGAAGCTGGAGCAGAAGGCGAAGTGGTAGAATATGGTAGGAATGGAATAAAAGCGGGAAGTCAGAAGCACGAGCGCGCACGGATAAAAAGGAGGTAAACAACAGGTTGTTTTTATTAAACCTTCTTACCATATGTCGCAGGGTAGGCATTAGTAATCTAGCTATATGCTTTAAGTAACTCTGCGGGATGGAATTCCCCGCACAAGAGATAACTTAAGACATCAATCAACACATTTGCTGCTGCTCATCATATTCACTCTAACCCTTTAAGCACGCTCAGTGCGACACCATATCAATGCGCACGGACAGAAAGTGTAGAATCTACGGGTGATTTTTCGGAAGAATATCGGCAAAAATCAAGGGTGGTCTAGGTTGGCACGGACGAAAATTGAATAATGCGACGCGTTTTCGTTCAACCTTGGTACAGTAGGGGTACACGACAATTAGGAATAGAAGAGTAGGACTGAAAGTAAACTCATTGGAATCACCAACCAGTGGGGTTTATGGAATGTATCTTCTCCTATTATCGTATTTTCTCCCTGAAACTCCAAGCAAGAAAATGTCACGCTAAATCAGCGAGCTATGTATTCTCATGTTCTGAGTGGTCGCTTTGGTAGGATCATTCCATCGTACTCCATGCACTCTAAATGGTCATCGTACTGGTTTATCAACCAGTTTGAGTTTCCCTTTGCCACACAAGACAGGTCTTCCCCCGAAAGTTCGAAGCCCACAGATTCCAAGTCCAATACCATAATTTTGTCCTTCCCATTGTCAGTCACAAGATGAAAGTTGTCAAGCTTTATATCATCATGATACGCTCCGAGATCAGCCAGAGACGTAAACGCCTGATCGAACAGGGGCCGAAGATCTTGTTTATCAAGTACTGCGCCTTCCGGGGTCGCGAGGCAGTCCCCTCCGATATCTGAAAGAATCAAAGTGCGGATATCATTGAATTGAATCATGCCGTAGAATCTAGGTATGACGATGCCCTGGAGAGGTTGAAGTTTGTGATATGCTTCCAGTTCCTTGTCAAATTCTTCTTCCCAATTGGGCTTCTGGGATTTTAAAACAATTCTTTCTGGCAGGAACCACTCTGGGAATTTGTTCTGCAGCCATGAGCCTATCGCGCCAGATAAAACACCGAATAAGGACTGGACGACCCGATCCAGAAACGTCTGCTGAAGTCGCAGGCAAAGGACATTATGATGGCAATGGTCTGCAGGTCCACCTCTGGCTGTGATAGTTCGCGTACCAAACCGAAAGCGCTAAGGTCAAGTTATATCAGCAGTGCAATATGGCTTAGAACGGGTAGTGGAACCTACAGTGTCTTCAGGCTGCATGACTCCTTCAGTTAGTATATCACTAGTTGGAGAGGAAGGTATTCCATCCGAATGCTCCATAATGCGATCAGTCTTGTGTCGTGCTGGTTTTTCGAGAGAGAATCTCGAGGTATTTATACCTCTCTCTTGGCCTCTTTTTGCAGCCAAGAAGCGATGGCTTCAATATTAAACCAGTCCTCCCAATCTGCTTCAGTCTCAAGCCTCCAATGGCGCTGATTTGTCGGAACGACCAGCTGACAAAAGCTTATATCGTAGGGACAAAATGCTGGGTTCCAATTACCTGTGCTAGCTGGCTTACGTGTATTCTCATGGCTCGCAGTCCCTCCAACAAACAGGTGCGGTCAGTCTGTAATTGAAAGAGGTTCGGTTTGTATATTGAATGCCAAATTTCAGGAGTTCCAAGCCAAAACGCACGTGCCATCAATCACTGAGTCAGCCGTTTCTTAAGGCAAGGGGTGCCAGGCAGAAACTCCACAGTCGGCCCGTAGGCCCAATCAAATCACTCTTAGAATGTCCTTGTTCATGTTGGTTGTCGTCTTGGTAGAAAATGGACCAACGAGCGTTAATACCGATATTGTGATTGGTGTTTTTATTTGGAATTGAACTTAGTTCTTACAGTTCAGTTTCTAGCCGCCATAATATCTTGTTGGTTGAAGTTTTACTATAGCGTGATCATAGCCAGCGGTTACAGTTTGTTATATAATATGCCAGCAGCGCTCATGCTGAAAGAATCTCAAGTTCATCTTCTACTCTTATTAATCTTTCTCCACTTTCCTCCTAACTATTGCTTTTAAAACCATGTCTACTAATTCAGCTGAAAAGCTTATTCAACAACACCCCACCAATGTGGTTGCTAACCCGGGGTATAAGACCGCATCCGATAAATCCTGGTCCAACTCCTACAAGCCCATAAAGAGCACAACCTCCTACATAAAAATTCAGAATGGCGTTATAGACGCCAATTTCGAAAATGCCTTCATGGGAATGATGGAAGATGACGCCATGCGCTTTCGTCAGCCAGCCGTTCCTACCAATCAACGTTATTGGAGACTTGAGACTGAAGCAGATTGCGAGAACTGGTTCAATACCGAGATAACTAACGTGGTTCTCTCCGCCTGGCATTCGAATCCACCACTTATGCAGACCTCTCACACTAAACCACTGACAGAAGAAAATATCCCCGAAAATGTGGATTGCACATTTTCTGTAAAGCATGGCGGAAAGAGATACACTGTGGCTATTGGGGAGTTTAAACGCAACCTTCTCGATCCGAATGAGTGGGGAAGTGGTTCTATTAATAAAGGTGGCCAAAGGAAACTTTCGCAAGAACTCAGAGGGTAGGTTCCCCCACAGGGAGCAAGACCTCAGACCGAAAGACAAGGTGACAAAATAAATTAAGCTAAAATCTCCTAAAATTAAGATAAGCTTACCTAATTCTTTTTGTCTCCTATGGTTAAGGTCTCAAGTTTCTTGATATCCCCCAGGTGCCTTCACCTATATTTCTCTTTTCCTATCGTACAATTAAAAGTCAAAAGACAGCTAACAGATAATAGATATGCAAGCAAATATAAGTGTCCCCAGGTCTTTTGTTTCGACGGTTCGAACCTTGTTCTCCTACAGTTTCGGGCACACAGAGTCGAGGGTATCAAGAATGAGGACTGCGAGATTGACTCCTGGATGATTCCTGTGAAGTATGCCTATTCCCGTTTCTTTTTTCCATTTTTTAAAGAAATTGAGAAAAAAAGAGATCAATCAGGCTAACATTTTCAAGGAACTCATCATGCAGCCTTCGGTATGCACTTTATCGCCTCTTGGCTCAAGGATGGAGACGTTGCCAAGGAGAGGTGGCTGCAGTCACAGGTTTCACTGTAGGGGGGCTTGCACCATGTTCACGGGAGTACTACACTGGCGTGCCCATTTGGAAGGCGGCCAATGGTCAGAGGCAGAAGTCGCACCCCTTGGGCTATCAACGAACTGTTGATGGGTCAACTGGGGCAGTAGTATGGTAATCTATTGTGTAGTTAACTATAGATGAATATAAATATATATAGGTAAATAAATATAAATAAATATAAATAAACACCTAGCCGCAGATAAGAACCCTCCGATCCGAACACCCAGGCGGATACGAGAGCCGAGCAGCCGAGACAACCCAGAGAGGACCTCTCTACATCCTTATTGTTCGTCCCAATTTCACTGAAAGAGGAAATTCTACATCTCTCATTGGCTTTATACCCCTGCTAGTTCCTCTTTCACTGAAAGACGGACAATGTTTTCAATCCCCCGCCCGTTTTTTTGATTAAAAGTGCCTGATAAACCTTCTCATTGGCTGGTTCGTTCATTCGTCGCAACCTTCGCAGATAGCTGTACTTTGGCGGCGCCAAGCGATATTACCTCCTGAGCGCCTACGTGTAAATTAATATCTTGACCGCGCGTGTTTCGTGACCGCGTCGTAGTAATTTAGGAGGGCTCTACCGACGCCAGTATGTAGAACAAAGATTTCCCCCTCCTCAATTGACTCTTGATCTTATCAGTTGTCCACTTTTACGATGAAGTATCGACTACCCTACTCTTCTATTCCTAATTGTCGTGTACCCCTAATTGTCGCCTACCCCTGTTTATTTCTCACGTGTTCGTTTATCTCCCGTCCATTCCCATATGACCACACTACGGTGATTTATGTTTTCTCATTTCGATCGACAGTCTGCGGGCGCATTACTTACGCGTGCCTAGTCCTACAGTCCAAAATCAATTGTTGTACAATTGATTTAATTTAACGTTGTATTAAAGTAATAACCATTATCTGGACTACTAGTATATAAGTAATACACCTAACTTAATAAATTCCTAGATCTAAGTACTTATTCTCTTAGCTTTACATAGACCAGGATCTCTATGTTCCTAATTATAAGTATATTTTTACTACCAGGGATGCCGCCTATGCTATTTCTAATATCCTCAGCTATGTCGCAGGACATAACACGGTAGCAGACCTACTTGGCAAGCCAACATCTACGTATTCTTAGCCTAGGTATAGCACTTGCCTTAATCTTAGGCCATAGGGCGCGATGCTAGCTAATAGATGGGACAGGGAGGTCAAGATCACCGGGGCGGTTGCAAAGCGGATAAAGTAATGTATTAATTAGCAAGTAATTCTGCTGCCGGATAATGCTAAGGATGCACTAGATGCTGCAAATCCTCCTTCCTATAACTCTGAAAGTCTTTTTAAGCCTATTTTTGGTATCTTGGCCTGGATGTTGCGTAACTGGAAGAATACTAAAAGGCAAAATTGGGCGAGCGGTATTGAGGGGGAAATGTATTACTATCCATTATGTAGACTACATATAAGGATCTAACCAAGGATTGCATTTGCCTATTAAAAGGTTAATAATCTGGACACGTGGTTGCCCCCGTCTTCTCGTCTCTAAGAGCTTCTTTTGTGCAAATCTGCTCACTGTGTTATATATACGTAATATTTTTAATATCTTACTGAAGTCAAGTGGCAGACTGTTGACTCGGATTGTACTGCTACTTAATGGCATCAATGATTAGAGTTGTTATCCTATTGGTGTAGCATGGTTGATAAGCTTGTGACCCAGACAAATATGTGACCCAGTATACTGTGCACCTAGAAATAACCTACCCTATAACATGTTGTTGAATACTGGTGAAAATGAGACCGGCCAACCGGTCAGAGAGCTGTCTCAGCACTGTAATAACCTCTTAGATAGGTCATTAATATTACAGCTATTTTAGAATTAGTTTGAATTTTTAAAGAATTCTTTAAGAACTGGATTTAAGGTGGAAATAAAACTGGGTCACAAGCTTATCAACCACGTCATCTCATATACTGAACATGATTGGAACACGTCAAACTTTCCTCCTACCCCGCTCCTTTCGCAGGCTTTCGGCCATTCCCATCTTCTCATCTTCAACATTTTTGTGACCTCAACCAGCTTCTTCCCTACTCTATGAAATCATCAGGATCGCTTCGCCTGTTATTAATTATCCAATAGGCTTTTGTATTCGCTTTGCTTCTCGTAATTTGAGGCCCAATTTTCCATAGGGAATTGATATACGGGCATGACATTTTGGCTACACGGGCATGACTCTTACACGGGCATGACTTTTGTAATATCTGATTCGCTAGATTTCCGTCGACCCATAGATACATTCCCGCAAAGGCGGTGAAGCCAGCTTCGCTAACAAGATCTCTCATTCAGTGTAGAAGCAATTAGGTCCCGCTAGCTCCCTTGAACAGGTCTTGCACAGGCGTCAAAGTAAGGTCTAGTTTTCCATACAGAACAAGGCCAACTCCATTGTGCCCTCGAAGGCAGTTATCTATGTTGAGATCCACTGTTTAACGGATCAATGGCTATTCCGATCCATTGGTGGCGAGGATGTGGATGTCTTGTCAATAGTTTCCGGTGGTTAGCACCAGTCTTTCCTCTTCTTCAATCAACATAATATGCTCATTTCAGCAATTTACACCTCTATTTCCTAACTGTTATACAAGAAAGAACCTTCTCGTCGCTCTCCACCATCTCCCACTGACTCCTTCGCCTCCGGATGCTTGGTTGCGTCCTCCGCCCGCTGGCACGTATCCCTGTAGTTCTTCCACTTCCCAGAGTAGCTGACTGATTACGTGTCTGGGGCCAGGATGAAGGACTGACCCGGCTACTGGCCTGTTGGCTCTCTTCCAGGGCAAGTCTAGCAAGCGTCGACTTGTTCCGACTCCCTGGTAGTCGGCCTCGCCTGCGCCCTGACGCCTGGCTAGCTGGTTGGCTTGCTGGCTTACTGGCTGCTTGGAGACTGGACTGGCTGCTTGTACCAATAGCTAGCCATGTAGGAACAGCCTGTGCAGTGTTCTTCGGCCTACCACGGAGAGCAGTGGCGATCTTGGGATCGAGGATCCGTCGATAGGGATCTCGAGAGGCTGACTCTCTCAGCCGCCACCGTGGATGGACGTCCCACTTAGTAAAAGGCGTACCAGACCCTATCTTCGAGTAGATTTTATGGCAACAGGGGATACCAAGCTCTGCTGAAACTGAGCAGTCCTCACTGCAATCCCCGAGAGAATCAGGGAACGGATTCTTCCCTGTCGGCATCGCTTTCCTTGCTAGCCGATATTGCTTTGTGATCAGTCCGAGGCTTTTGGACGAAATCGATGTTCGCAGTTCACCTAGGTACTCAGAGCTCAAGCTGAGATACTCGCGGGCAGTTAGTACCTCGTCCTCTGCGCTAGCATGGGTGAAGTCCCGCTCTTGGTCTCTTATCATATCCTGCATCGCCTCAACCAGCCGATAGAGGTGGCTCATGCCATTGAGAAGGTAGCTCTTGACGTTGTTATTGCTTGCTTCTGTACCAGAGGTGACGCGGATGCCGAAGTTGCGATACTTGCGGATGAAGCAGCGTGCCCACTGAGCCCTAACAGGCATGTAGGTTCCATAGCGATATCGCAGGATAGCCCGCTGATCATCAAACTCTCGACAAAGGTTTACCCATGCCTTCTCATGAGCCTCTTCAGTCTCGGCGAAGACGACAAGCTTCCACATCATAAGAACCCCTTGGTAGCTGTGAGGGATAACCTCGGCTGCTGGCGCGTGGATGAAATGTCGGTCTTTGCGACTTAGCTCTGCCTGTGTCTGCGGGGCAGGTGCCTCTTCGTCGCTGCTATCAAGACTGCTGCTGTTGCTATCGTGGCTGCAGTCCTTAACCCACTTCTGTTTCGACCTGAGCAGGACGTTGGAATTGATGTGATGGATGCAGAGCTGCTGCTGTACCTCAGGGAACTGATCGTTTAGGGCGGCTTTCATCGAATCGTCGAAGTCGGTGATAATAATGTCTGGTTGTCGGATCGAGTGCTGTTCTGCTAATTGCCGAATGCTTTCGGAAAGGAACTGGAACCCTTCCCGTCTCTCGTTGTTGATTAAACCGAAGGCGGCATTAAAGACCGACCCTAGGCAAGTCTGTCCTGTTGCCTGGAATAATGGGAGCTTGAAGCGGTTGGTGTTATACGTGTTATCAAAGCTGATGACCTCGGGGAACCGCTTCCACATCTGAAGACAGTAGGGGAAGGTCCAGACAAGGCCAAGAAGGCGATTTGAGTTATCGTCCGCCCACTTGACGAGATACGGAATCTCCCTCTCGTCGAAGAGTTTGATGAGTGCTGCTGTAGGTGTATATCCATCCAATTTATCGCGGTTGATAAGAGACCTGGCGTTGTAGATATCCTTTCGTGTAAAGACAGACTCGGGATGTTGCTCCTGGACGACAGCCCGCACATCGCGAGCTCGGATTCCAATCCTGCGGCTTGTTGATTCAACTGTAGCCCTAATATCCGTAGTGAGCCTCCTATGGGAGGGATGGGCAGATGGTCCGATGCTACGCCCGTGGTTATGTTGGCTGTGTTCAGGGTTTGGGTGCCGTCGTAAAAGCCACTTATCCTCCTCTAATGCCTCTGCAACAACCATCCACTTGCAACCACACTTCCGGGATTTCCGTTGTCGGATACCTACGCCTTCAGTAGGTCTGGGTTCTCCGAATCGATCGCATTGGAATAAATATCTGATCTTCCGGCCTTTATATGAGTAGGCATTTCGTCGAACAATACCAAATCCATGAGCCTTCGCGAAGGTATTCACCCAGTTGAAGAGAACCTCGGCTGATGGTGCTGCGTCGCCTGGGATTGGTGGATTTGGGATAGGGTCTGGTGTGGGCGACGAGGACTGTTGGAAAGGGGAAGATCCGACTGCTTGTGGGGGTGATGATGCTTGGGGAGATTGGATAGATAGCCCTCGAGGCGGAGAGTATGGCGGAGGGGATTCGTAGGCATCTGAGTTGAGTGGTGACCAACCCCATCTCTCTCGCCATTGGTGTACTCGTTCGTACGACCGGGCGAGCTCAATAGTCAATCTCTTCTCCTCCCCAATAACCTCGCGTACCAGCTTCAAGGCGGATTCAAACTCGGCCCTTGTTGCAGTTGGGGGCCGTTGGGTAGATCGTGGTGAAGAGGCGGATAGTAGTAGATCGGTTTCAGGGCCTGGTACAGGTATTCTAACTCGCTGCGATCGTGTTCGTCCGGATGGGAAATTATTTGAAAGGTGTATCTCGTGGTCGAAACGGAGCTCCCATGGCGGCTCATGGAGCCCCTGCGATCCATGAGGCCGTGGAAAGCTTGAAAAGGTCTGTGGATAAGATGCGAAGAGATTTCCAAGCGCATCTTCGTCGCCGATACCGTAGTACTGGTCGATACTTGTCGCGGTGCTGGTAGCTGACTCTGGTCTATCCGTAAGTAGTGGTGGGCTGAACCTGGCTGGTCGGGTCTGTTGCTGTCGTTTTCGAGGACGTGATTGATCGCTCGGGCTAGGCCTTCGGGTTCGGCGTCTTGAATTGCTCTCTGAGCTATGAGGAGGCTCGAATTGGGACATAATGAAGGTTTTTATCGTCAATGGCTGGGAGACTAGCAATGGATAGCTAATTATCTAATAGAGAGCGTTGCGTCAGTCACTAAGGGATAAAAACTCTTGGTACAATTTAGAGCTATCGGCAGAACCGAGATTGCTAACAAAAGAGGGTCCTATCCAATCAGATATTACAAAAGTCATGCCCGTGTAAGAGTCATGCCCGTGTAGCCAAAATGTCATGCCCGTATATCAATTCCCTTTCCATATAGCTCACTCTGAACAGGATCTTCGCTAGCGAAAATATGATGAACCATGCTGTTCACTTCGATTTCGATATCCACGACCCCACTTCTCCTATGCTTGCACAATTAGACAAGCTTCAGGTTCGATATCGGGGACCCAATCATAAGGAAGATCATCTTGACCCAATCTTGAATTTGGCCAGCGAGCTGAAAGCGAATGCTACGTCTCGCGAGAATATGAAGCAGCTTGGTAGTGGCTCTGGTGACCTAGCTGTCATTCTGCTAGAGCCTGGTGACCGAGAAGCATCTCACAAGTACGAAGATATCATTAGAGATCAATCTCGTCATTCAGCCTTGAGGATGGTGGATTCCGCCCTCCGACTTGCATTTGGTGGCGAGCGATCTATTCATAATACCGTGGTTCTTGATTCGAAACCATTTCGCAGCAAAAAAGCCCAAGAATGCGAAGACAAGGAGACAAAAGTAGCAAATAATAGACTGGCTCACGGTGCCGTAAAAGCATGTCTTTCACGTCTTCAACCCAAAGTCATTCTTGTTTGTCACTGCGAGTCGATAGCTGGAGATGCAGATCGGTCTTACAGCGAGGCATCACAAATAAACCGTGCATGCGATGTGCGTCACGAACAGCTTGATACAGGTCATCTGTACATACGCGTTTTCGGTTTCCACCCAGGATACGTGTACAGAATGAACAAGAGTGAAGAGTATGAGAAGCATATGCGGCAAAGTCTTTTCAACCTCACCTTTCTAGTTGCGGCTAATATTCTTATTGGGCAAGAAATAAGTGGCCCAGGTATCTCCAATGTCAGGGATCGAGTAGCGTTAGGTTATTTCAATCCTCCTCCGTCTCTTGACTGGATTACTTCAGAGCATGTTATTAAGGAATTGAAGGAACTTGGGATTTACAGTGACAATGAACATCCAGAGGTGAGAGATGGTGGCCCAGCATACGCGATACTGTCTCGACTAACAAATAGCAGTTCCAAAGGCTGGTTGGAAGTTACCGATCAGAAAGTTCCCGGCAACCACAGTTGACCTTGACTTGTGAGTTCTAGTGCCGTGCGGTCTTGCAGCTATCCTCCGGACTGTAGCCCGACCGCCTGCGAAAGAACACTGTTGATTATCTTCCTGCCAAATTTAATGTTGCTGTTTCAAAGCAATTGCATACTCCATACAGTCGGGCAGCTGTAACACATTACAGGCTGAAACTGCTATACTACCAGTTACAATACAGCAGAGGAAAGCGATCTTGGAGACGAATACGTGGAACAGTGGCTCTAGATCTGTTAAAGCATCAAGTTCAAGGCCTTGACTTGGTCTTCGTCGTCGATACATGGCTGTGAAGTGGATTAGTAATGAGAAAGGGGAGGATACATAAGCTAAGGCGCGTAGTCAGCGTCAGCTCTCAGCCAGATTCAACTCTAAATAACACATCTCAAAACACACTTCAGGCAGAATACTAACTACCCGCACAATAGCCCAAAGGCGAGGATAGAAACGTTTCACCAAAGCCCTACCTGGTGCTGAGTCTCAAAGGATAGTTGGGTTACCCACCCCAGGAGAAGTGTGATCAGAAAGCTGCACAGCAAGGGCAGGCCAAGTCTGAGGTCGATATAGACTTGGGCCTGCCTTTTTACCTGGCAGTTTACGACCGAGACAACGGGAAACGAACAAACACATCACGGATCTCAATGTTGGACCGAAGTAAGTGGCGCATCATTCCTTGTCATAGCCCACCTCTTAAACTCCCCCAAAAAGTCAGTTATAGCACTCGGCCTGTTAACTCATAGACGTTGCTGTCAGCAGCATGACTATGTCATTACGTCGTAAGGAAGAAATATCTTGCAGGGGTTCCGAAAAAAATATGGAAAAACGATAGGGGAGGGACGATATCAACGACGATCGATGTCGTCGACGGCAATGCATGATTCAGGACCACTCGCGTGCATCCACGAAGCCAAGCTTGGCATTCTCTCGATTTTAGTTCAAGTTTCAGATGCCAAGGACAAAGCCCAGCTACGGCAAAAGTTAAACATACCGACCAAAGCTGGATTTAGTTCCAGAATTGCCGCCTGATCTTTTATTGGCTCATTACAATACAGGAAACGCTTAACGACTCCCACGGAGTTTTTCAGGGATCGCGTCGCCTTTGCCGCAGCATCCGCATCTACAATTAAGAGGGAAGACTGGTACCCACTTTCTACCGCCACAATTATTGCAGTGCCCCAACAGCCGATGCTCAATGAAATAATATAAAAGCTCTTTGATAAATCCCGGACTGTCAGCGGTTACCTCGTCGAACTCTTGCCTGGCATCCGATAAACTCAGAAACTCGGGGAGCTTCTCTCTAGCAAAAGCTAGAGCGCGATCACGAAGTCCTCGCGCAGAGGGTGGTGTAGAGTTGTAAACTTCAGATATGGAAAGAAGAAAGTTAGAAACGTTCGGGTTTTTCGTCAAGCATTCCGAGTATTTGTTTGCTGACAGGACTTTTAACTCTTCAATGTCGTACTTGTCTGCCAAGGTAAACATTGCCACATGAATCAATAGAACGGGAATCGTATCTGTGCCTGTATCTTCTTCCTCGAATACTTCAGTGTAGTCACTAGTATAGAAGAACTCCACCATCCGTCGCACCATAGCCAGGGAATGAGAGTCTAGGCTATATGATCGGGTAGATGCCTCCTAGAACAATGTTTCAGTTAATACAACAATACCACGGAGAAGCGCATGATACCTTCAATATCCCAGTGCATGCCGCTTGAAATACTGGCGAATGGCTGCAAATGATCACCCTGTGAACAGGTATGATATGCCCTTCGCAAGTGAATTCAAAGTCGGTAAACTCGCCATTCTCCCGCGCCCTGTTCGAGCAAGTTAGGATTTCTCGTATTTAGGAGACCAGAAGTATGGCTGTACCTCGAAATGTGCTTCGCAGCCCTCGTAGAAATCATTGCCGAATGGCTTGAAGTTACAATCTAAATCAACAGAACGAATTCAGATCCGTGGCAAAGGTCACGTCGCCGATGGGGTGACCTGGGCCAGCTCTTGCTCACATTGGAGGTCTAATACTATTTATGGTCATCCTCTTATGCTTGGCTTAGCCCTGCAGCTTCCGACACTACCGAGAGTAGCGAGATGAGATGATTTGTGAGGCTTGGAAGTTTGCGATCCGCAAACGATTACCTATTGGATATTCGAAAATTAAACTTCCTTTCAGCAGGAGACTCAAAGCCAAAAGCTTCTTAGACATGCAGCATATCGTCAATTTTATGTAAGAACCCTAGACTTAGCGCGCAGACGTATTAACATGAATCGATAAGACTACTTGGATCATTTAATCCAGGATGCCCTACATTATAATCATTTTCGTAGTGAAGCCTAGTATTACCTCCTTGCTCGAGATGATTGCACAAAGTAGAATGTAGCGTAAGCAGATAGACAAGGAATCGGGGTTTGTTAGATGAATGGCATGCTGCATGAACGGTCCTACCCACGACCCCAAAAAAGGAAGAAAGAAGAGTGAGAGAGAGAGAAATGCCAATGCCGAATTGGTACCTCAAGCTGCAGTTTCATGTAGATTTGACATAAATTCTTCGATTAACTCATAAGCCTAAGTGACGATGGCAAGATCCGTTGTAGCAATGAATTCATTGGATTCAGAGCTAATACTCACAACGTCGTTGTGTTCATTCGATACGGTTCAGAACAGTGGTGGTAGCGAGAAATTATAGAATGAAGTGCTTGGTCACTGATGTAACACATAGTGATGCCGTAAGGCGTAGAACGCCCCTTGCAATGCATGGGACGTACCAAACCAATGCTGGTTGCTTATGTGACATGGCGTGATTAGGTCTGGTTGTAGGTTAGGCGATGTTGCATGGGCTGGCAACGATGTGGGCGCTTTGAATATAGCAGGTCCATTTCAAATATAGTTTCCCCTTTCAAGCCTCTTTGCACGTGCCACGTCACAGTGTCAGCCACCTCGTAGAGCACCCAGTCAGTGGCGCTGCTCCCTGAAAGAGAGGGCTGCGATATCTATGTCTTGTAAGAGTGTAGATTAGGCCAAAGAAACACCTTACAGCTGGACTGTGCGGCTTGAAAGATCTCGGTAAAGGCGCCCTTCATTCAATCAAGTGCCGTCGTTGGCAAGACAGAGAGACACAGGGTTGAAATAAAATATTGCAAAAATGAGAGAGGCGCAAGGTAAGGCGTCTGGTATCAAAGAGTGCTTCTGCGTTTGGCCAGGACATCTCAGCCTTTTTCCCGCCCCTTCTCTTTTCTTTCTTTTCGGCTCGTTGGCCCTGTATACAAGACTGCATAATTTTGTAGGTGGATACGTTTTAGTTGAGCAACGCCACACTCTCCACTTTACGCGTGCTTTTCATTAGCTTCTCGTTGGCCATAACGCTCCGGGTCGAGGCGGGGAGCTGAGTACAATAATCAGGCTCTGATTGGTAGATTTGGGGCCCCTGTGAAGTGGATTGGGAGATCGGATTTTCCAGTTGATCTTACCATGGATTTGTGTTAGCGGGTTGGCAAAGTGAGCTCTAAGCGTAAGAAAAGAAAATTCACATCCCTTTGTAGACTGCAACATGATTAAAGCTTATTCTCCTGAGAGATTTTTTATTAATGGCTTGAGAGTCGCTGTTGGCATGACAACAGCAGATCCGCGCTGGGGTCGATCCCCTTCTTGTTCGATATGCTGCGGTAATGGAGGAAAGAAGATTGCTAGCATTTCCTCGGCCTGTTCGATGTTATTGGTCGTGCGTGTGCCGTCGACCCTCGTGATTTGGGGTACTTTTCCAAATGCTGTATCATCTCCAGACTTGAGATACTTTGCTGCCTTCCATATGTTGTCGTTATCGGCTAAAAACTCGTTCCAATGCGTCTTTTTTTGCTTTCTGATGGCATCATGGTACTGCTTTGCTGCTCCTCTCGCCATCTCCTCAAGCTCCTCGCATGCTCGTCCCGCGCGTCTCGATGCTCTGGCACGGTTCCTCCAGTGTGTGTATATCTGCCGAAGTTGCGTGAGGTCTGAGGTCCACCAACGCTTTGCGTATGGTGACGGCTTAGCTCTGGGTGTTAGCGCGCGGACTGCCTCCAGTACCACTGTCATAAGCCTGTCAGTCTTCTGCTGTACGGTGCCTTGTTCCGGAATGGACTCTAACGCCTCGGCAATCCGGGCGTTGATCTCCTTCCATGGTGCGTTCTTGAGCAAAAGTCGCTCCTGGGCTTGCGGCATCGGAACAGAGACGTCGAACTCCGTCTCGATAGCACGATGATCGGATCCGTGCTCTGTGCCGTGTATCATACACTTGACAGTCGAGGACGCTAGATCTGCCGAAGCAAGGACCAGGTCGACTGTTGTCTCGAAATCTCCGCCACTCCACGTCTTCGTTCCCCTCGGAAGCAGGCTCGTTAGATCAAACTCAGTCATAAGGCTGATGATCTGATCCGCTTCGCCTTGCCTCGTCAAGGATATCTCATCTCCTCCCCATAATTGGTCGTGTCGGTTGAAGTCTCCAACAATTACCACATCCACCAGCCCACCGGATTGTCTTCTTGTGCCTGAAATGACCTGATGCAGCAGGTTGCAGGTACCTTGCAGCGCCTCATTGTCTCGTCCCGGTACGTAAACAGACACAACCAGTACTAGGCGTCCAGGGAGTCGCAAGATGGCTGCCGTCATATCTGCCGTCTGTATCGGTATCTGCTCCGCCTCCACATCCTTGTTCACCCATAACATGCTTCGGATCGGCCATCTTCCCTCCCTCCAAACAGTCGGGACCATCTTGACCCATCTCGGATGTCTCATAGGAATCGTCAGTAGCTTGCCGTCCTTCTGGTGTGCCTGAGGTTCTTGGATCGCGATCGCTGTGTATTCTCGAAGGTTCTTATCGTTCATGAGGCTCTCGTGTACTGTATCCTGCTTCCTCACATTCAGTTGCATAACTTGGAACACCTTACTCATGCCGCCTAGGGTGAAGTTTTAGGCAATTTCTGCTGAATGATTCATGCGGACCGCTGCAGAGAGCGCACTTGGGTATCTGTGCCTGGCACTCGCTGTGATGGTGGCCTGCGGTAGCGCACCTTGCACATACTCGAGTCTTGCTGCACGAGAAAGCCTTGTGACCGAGCTCTTGGCAGTTATAGCATTGTTCCGGTCCAGTAGTCTGCTCAAATACACTCGTATATGCCGATTCACCTGCAACGAGAAAGTAGTGTTCCTGCAGTAGCCTCTTGGCATCGCTGCTCTTAGTTAAGTAGACTACCATGGATCCATATGACTTGGGGTTGACCTTCCGGCTCAGCCAGGCTATCTTGGCAATCTGGACTTCATTCTCCTGGTTTAAGGCTTCTATTGCTCCGGGGAGGATGTTAAACCCCTGGTCAAAGACGGCCATACGATTCATGCTATCAACTTTGATAGGATATAGTTGGTCCCGAAGGACTCTTGCACCTGGAGCTTTCCTGGTTTCGAGGATGGCCTTGATCTTTTGTATTTCTTCTTCGTTCCTACCTATAATCCTAAGGCGGTTGGCATTCCGTCCATCTCTGGTCACTGCGACGCATCGCCAGCGAGGTTGGTCACTCGACTGTCGCATCTCCTGCTCCACGGTCTTACGAATCATTGTTGGTGTAACGTCTCCGAGATGGTCTTCCGGAACTCTGGATGTGTCGACTGTGCAGAACACCGGTTCTGGAGTTGCCGATCGGGCTACAGACGAAGATTGACTGGACATGCTGGTGGATGTCATCCTGGCTGCGTCTGCATACGATTGAACCGACGACCGTGGTGTTTCAGTCTTGTTCAGCATGTCTAGCTGTAGTCGAGTCTGCTCCAGCTCGCCGCAAACCTGGGTGAGCTGGTCTCGGACTTGCAATAATTCTTGTGCCATCTGGGCCGTGGCCCTGGCGACTTCCTCGGCCATGCGATCACTGAGCTTGGTGAACTCGAGCTGAAATTCGGCCTTCATCGCTTCGATTTTCTTGTTCAAGTCCTGCTCTAGTAGTTGCTTCAAGCTCTGGACTGCCTCGACCATACCACCAGCTGACTTGGGGGCAGCCTGCTTCCGAGCTCGGTTCTGTCCCAGAGCTCCCTCACTGGTCTCACCTTCCTCCTGCCATTCCATATCGCCATTTTGCTGCTCCATCTCCAATACCTTCGTCGTCCTGACCCTCTTCCGCTGAGGGCGATGATATCCCCCGCCCGAACTATCCGGATCGTCTCCCATGACGATGATGACGTCTGATGCGGGGTTCGCAACACCAGACATCCACTAAGGGCCTGAATCTCCACCAGGCAGTCCTCAGGTCTTTTGAAAGTGATAAATAGGATAAATAGAAGTTATTTTAAAAAGAATATCGTTTTCCCCCATGGGATCAGTTCTGCTGTGCCTCTTGACGACGGATATTACAGTAATGATCGAAATCGGTTGTCCATCTGCACACTCTCTTCAGTTTCTAGCGCATGGACCATTCTCACGGGGTGTAACATACTGTACTTGGTGTATCATTATGACCAACCTATAATTGGGCAGCCCACAGCACTTTGACCCCACATCACCTAAGGCTAAAATCTACTACATTTGGCTTTGAGTGGATAATGCATTCTTGCGTTTTCGACCTTCCTTGATGCTGTAGTACAGCATCGCATAGACAGATATCTAACGCCCTGTAAGGCTGATTACATTTCCTCATCAAGGTCCGATGGCTAAGATACTACTGAGTTGACCCCCTCTAACCTTTCATAGCAGTGCTGCAGCAAGTCTTTTGATAGCTGCCGCCTATAATCGTCCTCTGCCCATATCTCTATCTGAATTGCAACCACATGTTCTAGCAGCTTCACTGCCTCTTGGATCTGTCCGTTGGCTTGATATGCTCCTGCGAGCGCGTACTGTGATGCCAGTCGTGATGGGTGACTCTCCTCCGACGTTTTCTCTTGAATTGCAACCACGTGTTCTAGCAGCTTCACTGCCTCTTTAATCTGTCCGTTGGCTTGATATGCTCCTGCGAGCTCGCGCTGTGATGCCAGTCGGTCTGGGTGACTCTCCGCCAACGTTTTGTCACTAATCACCACGCGTTCTAGCAGCTTCGCTGCCTCTTTGATCTGTCCGTTGGCTCGATATGCTATTGCGAGCACGTACTGTGATGCCAGTCGGTCTGGGTGACTCTCCGCCAATGTTTTCTCTTGAATTGCAACCACATGCTCTTGCAGCTTCACTGCCTCTTTAATCTGTCCGTTGGCTTGATATGCTATTGCGAGCCCGTGCTGTGATACCAGTCGTGATGGGTGACTCTCCGCCAACGTTTTCTCTCGAATCGCAACCACGTGTTCTAGCAGTCCTACTGCCTCTATCACCCGTCCGTCTACAAGCAAGCATCGGCCAGCCCAAAAACCTAGTTCACATAGCTCATCGCTCCAGTTATCCTCGGGACATCTGAGGAGTTTAATTGCATGAGGCAGATATTGCCGCCAAACGTCTCGGTTTTCCCACTCATCCGTCGGGAATACCTCTCTCAGCCGTGCTATCACTGCCTGGCTTTGCTCTTTCTCCAAGTCGTTCTCTGCAACCCAAGACCTTATTGCTAGGTGCACCAAATTATGCATATCGAATACCTCACTGGATCCTCGTTTATCCAGAAATTTATAGCCACGTAACGTGCCGATGGCTCGAGTCAATTGTTGTTGTGATTCACCCTTGGGCAGCATCGACTGAGGCACCGCCCTTGGTTCAACGTAAGCCAGAAACATCAAAATACGCGAGGCAAGTTCGTCAGCCCTACGGATTTGGTTGAACGAGATGAACCAGGTAGTCGCCACGGGATCCTGAGACTGCTCATATCTCGTGTCGGCGTGGAACTCGACGCTTAGTAGTTGTATCCTATCACGATCTGTGTTCTCGAAGAGTTGCACATACTCCGAGAGTGATATCTGGTTTTCGTTCAAGTATGCCGCTGCTTGCGTGATGGCCAGTGGAAGGTGTGTCAGAACCGCCAGGAGATGGTGCATGACTTCATCATCGGCTGAGGACATTTCTTGAATCAGTGCCTCTTTGAAGTACCTTCTCGCCTCATTTGGGCTCATTGCGGGCACTTCGAGAATATTTCGCCCTGCGACTGATACTCCCACCTTTCGGTACCGTGTCGTAAACAGGATTCGTCCTTCGCCGCTTTGGGGAAGCGATTGGTACATGCCCTTCTCCACGCCTATCGAACCCATGACAGTTTGCATATCATCAGCGTTATCAACCACAAGAAGCCATTTGCCGGCACTTTTTGAGCTCAGGTACTGACGGACTGATTCAACCGCATTATTATTATCGGTAGTCGGAATATCACAGGCATCCATGATCTGCACACATGCCTGCTCGAAACTGGCATGGCTCAGCGCCGGCACCCAGAACACCGAGTAGTCCTGCTTCTTCTCCTTGGTCCAGTAGGCGAGCTGGAGAGCAATCTGCGTTTTGCCAATACCACCAAGACCAACAAGCGCAATTTTCCGATTATTGCTCTCGAACAATAGGCTTTGAAGGTTCATAAGAACGTCAGCCCGGCCTATGAAGAGGGGGTTTTCGAGAAACGGCACTAGAAAGACTGGTTGATCTCGAGGTTCGCGGATTGTGAACGCATCTTCAGATGCATGCAATCGAACTCGCTTATTCGGTGGCAAGTCACTTTCAGCTTCTTGAGCATAAGGCAATTAGTCTTTTATCCAAAAGTTGAACATTAACTTCGAAGTGCTGTATCACGTACCTGATGGTGGGGGCATCCAAAAGCTAAGAAAGGCTTTCGCACAAGCCGCCGCCGTAGCCGCAGCATATCGCTGCCAGACCTTACTCTTGTGGCTATCAGCATAGTCACATGCCCCTTTGATCACAATGCAAGGTAGAGTATCCCAAACACCCGCGCCTTCCATCTCGAAAGCAACTATATCTCTCGCCTCTACCTCGCGGTCGCGGTCTTCGCCAGACTTCATCACCGAATCGCCTGATGCCATCAGTCCGAAATGGATAGCAGGTGTAGGATTGGGCCCCTTGGGCTGAAGACGGCATCTTGGTACGAGCTTTCCGTTGCACCCGCCTTGTTCGCATGGCTTGTGGTCCTCGCTGTGGCGATAGGATGCTTCGAATAGTCTGTCGTACACAACGCCAGGATATTCGGCACAAAACTCTGGGTTTTGGCGGAGGATACTGAGGGATCTTGTCATCTCGCTTACCAATAGTTGACGGCCGCTGATCCCTTTGGCTCGTGCCAAAACCCCGCGTATCTCCTGGTTCGGCCTTCCCAGAGAGTCCAGCGGCCCTTCTTTGGGGACAAACTGGCCTGGCAGGCGCCGTCCGAAATCATATTGGATAATGCCCTCACTGATGACGACATCTCCCAGCACGATTTCTTCACCGTTGCGCTTGAAGGGGGCAACGCCACAGACGCCAACAACAAGAGCAATCTTGGCATTCGGAAAACTCGCTCTGCAGTTGGAGGTTGCCGCCGCCGCGTGCGCTTTACCTGTCCCTGGCATACGTACGAGCACGACATTGTGACAGCCGATCATACCTGTTAAGTAGGAATTGGTATCATGTGCTGCCTTCCCGAAAGGTGGACCATTACTATCCCAACAGTAGTCAAACAAGGCCTCGATAGCATCAGCCTCAAGGGGTAAAGCGCAAATAATAGCTACCTCGAAGCCGTGACGGTCCTTCGGTCGGGGTGGCCGGGACGTTGGAGCTGGCATGACAAGAGTGCAGCTCAGTCAACCGACGAAATCAGACAAACCGTAATACTATCCTCTAGGGAGCGACTGCCTCTAACAAAGTCGTCCGAAAATATTGTACGTCGTAACAAGCGCGAAAACGGTAGAGATATTTGCGATCGAGAATATAATTGTATAGCCGAGGAAATAAACCACAATAAAGAGAAGAAATCGAAAACTGAGAATGAAATGAACTTCTGCGATATAGCTTATCGGTAGTCTTGTAGATTAGCGATGGATGATGAATTGGGAGAGAAAAGAAATCCCAAGCACCTGACAATTGGCAGGAAAAGGGTCAAAGCGCAACCCCGCAAGGCATGTTTCCCTTGCTCGTGACTAGGATTATCCTTATCGAGAGCGGGTCCATCATCAATCATATGGCTTAAGACTCCCAGTAAAAGCTGCGGCTTACTTTCAAGGCTGATTCACTAGAATATCTAAAAATAATGCAGGCGGTCCTAGGGTAAGTAAGGGTTTGGACAATGCATCGTCGGTGTTTGCTCTGAGTCTTTGCGCATTTGCGATAAGACTTGATAGCGAGGATCAGCATTAAATTTTCTAAACTTTTTATCCATATGCCGTACAATACAATACGTTGTTAGATGGAAGTTGTTAATGAATTCTCATATAGTACATCCTTGCGAAATGCCATACTAGACAACATCTAGCACAAGATTATGAGCCATTTTAGCTTCTCATCGAACAGATAACGTGTTTGATAAGCGAATGCTCCAGACAAGCGAGGGCACCAATCTTATTTCCACCTTAAATCCGGGTTTTAAAAAATTCTTTAAAAGTTCAAATTAAGCCTAAAATGGCTATAATTTTAATAACTTATATATAAGTCTTAAAATAAGTTATGTTATTTTTTTTATTTTTTTTATAGATTTTTAAGAAAATTCTATATAGCTATAAGCTTTACACTACGTTTACACTATAAAATACACTGTATTATAAGGCTTTCTATATAAAATAAAATAATTAAAAATCTTTAAAAAATACTATTCAATAAAATAAACTATACTATTATAAGAAATAAATTTATTAGATTTTTAGCTATCTTACTTATAATAAAAAGATGTTACAGGGTAGGATTTTTAATACTATACAGTGCAGTGGTGCACTCGCTTGTCTGGAGCATTCGTTTATCAAACACGTTAGTCACTAGCACACAGCCCTCTCCTAGCGTCATTTGACGATGATCATAGAGTACGAGATGGAGTTACAGCTAAAACGTAGCACGTGAAGACGATAAAGTTACATTCCCCAGATCTTCTCGAGACGATGTGATGCAATCTGATTTAGGTGGAGAAAGACGATGCGTTTCATCAAAGGGCCCACAAACAATGTTACTGGACTCAAAGCAGTGGAGCACTGCCACGCCGCAAAGGGATTTCTGTGGGGCCGCCCAGCAAGGGCGGTTCTGTTGACTGCCCCTCCTGAAAGGAAAAGGCCTCTTCTTCGCACCCAACGGGAGGATTTTCCTTTCCTATTCTCCTTCTTCGGTTTTTTTTGCGGTGAGTAGGCTGTTGCAATAGGGTTGGGCAGTACTGCACGATGAACGACGACGATAGTGATCTTTTCAGCTGGGCGACAGATGATGAAGGCGTCAATTTCGATCTGACGTCACAGTCAGCAGTGATCCGCGATGCAACCCCGCTTGGCCAGATCCGGAACGGTCGCTCCAGCTTACCATTGTTACAACTCTCCGAATGGGACGAGACGCTCGCCTACGATGAACAACCTCGACGTGTGTGCACTACTTGATCGAATGGAAGGTGAGTTTGTATGACCGGTAGGATGATAGGTTGTAGAGATAGTAGTCGGGGAGGTCGGCATTGAGTCCAACGTGCTAATCAACTAGCGAGACGTGGGACATGGGGAAAAGGCATGGCGCCATCAGAAGAGGCCGTGTCACAAGAGATTCTGGACCCTAATTCTAGACATCCTCAGCCACAGCTCGTCTTTCAGAAAAATGCATCGTAAAAAAAAAAATACAGAACGAACAGAGCCAGGCTTAAGCTGTTTTAGTATTATTCTTGTATAATTGAACAGGTGGACTGGGCATCTTAAATCATTTTATTGAGGCTGTGGGGCACTGAGGTCAGATTCTGGACTCTCTCCAAACAGTACTGTAGTGTCCATTTCTGGGCATTGTGAGGGAGGTCAGCATTTGGAGGTAATAAAGGTTAATGACAATCTGCTGTGAAGCCGCATTACGCTTTTAAACATGCACGTAAGCTGTCAGCAAGCAAGACGCCCCCGTCAAAAACGTCCGTGCGGTATAAATCCAAGAGAGTCAAAAATGGACAACCAATTTCGATCTTTACTGTACAGCACGCGGGGAAAACCTCCTCGGTTCATCCGAGGCGCGTTTTTGAAAGGAAACGCGAGGCAACAAGGAAAACCTACTTGAAATCCCTTCAGGAGGTGCCTAGGGACTGTACGGATTGCTCTCTCACAGCGCACACGTTGTGATGAAAGCGTTGTTGTGGTGCGGCAGTATTTGTG
This sequence comes from Fusarium oxysporum f. sp. lycopersici 4287, assembly GCF_000149955.1. Classification (NCBI taxonomy): domain Eukaryota; kingdom Fungi; phylum Ascomycota; class Sordariomycetes; order Hypocreales; family Nectriaceae; genus Fusarium; species Fusarium oxysporum. The sequence goes on from NC_030991.1 coordinate 3,926,268, forward strand.
TTGTTGTCGTCTGGATCGCGCGCGTTGACGACGCGTCACCGACTCTACCACCAAACACCACAACACGCACGAGGGAGCAGGCGCGCCCGTGCGGTCATCAAACCGATCGAGGGAACTGGTTATGAAAACCACCCGACTTCCTGCCGTTTTGGCAGCTACAGAAGACAGGGCACCCTCGGACCCAGACCGGCTCTGAGACGGTGGCATTGGAACGTGATGCCAAAGGGCCGCAGTGCACACCGCGAGGGCGCGGATCCCCTTCCCTAAGTGTTCGTCCTGTGTGTAATGGAAGTTGTTAACAGATTGTTGAAGGAGTCGTTAAGACCGAAGTGGTTACGGAACACCCAACGATCGGGCCGCAAGGCTACAGCGCACCGCACGCATGACACATACGGGGAGGCTGGGTTGGTTAGTGGACAAGGTCAACTCTTCCAGCACGCCGGCTGGGTGGTGGTAGACAGAGCCTTGGCTGCGAGACATGGTCGGCAGGCCGAAGGAGACTTCTGCTTGTAACGGGAAGTCGGGCCCGGGGTCGCGCCCGGACAACCCGGTGGGCCGTGGCAGTGTATGGGGACCGGAGGAAGGATCGAGTCCGGCTCGCAACCGGGCCAGTGCCAGGGGCACTGCTGGTCGTCTGTCGATGTCTTCAAGGAGTCTGTACACTGGCCGGAGAGGACGGACGCGCATGTCGGTCGGCCAAGAGGACGGGATCTAGGCTCAGCTCGCACCTGAGGCGCTGCGGCGCGATGTCGTCCCTAGAAGTGCTGTCTGCGGCGGGCTTAAGGTGCAAACTGCGATCGCACGACCAGGGCGCACGCGTGACGACTACGAAGCGCCGTAAGTCGACCCTGGTATCGTTGTCCAGGTCTTGCCAGCCTGGCTTGGAGAGAACTCGAGGATTACCTCGACACAGCCTCCATGCTTTCGTAGCCAAGTCCGCTCCGAACGGGATAATCCCACGTGGCGATGCCGAGCGGTGACTAGGGACCCAAAGAATCCCCACCGCATCAGGATCACCTGCAGGGACGAGAGCGAGCATGAGATTGTGAAACGCGCAGCGGAAACAAAACTGGCCCCAGGAGCCCGGATCCTACGAGACGACCTGTACCCTATCAGAGTGGATAATGTCAGCCGTATTGCGGTGCTAAACGAGAGGAACGAAGTTCGAACTGAGATCACCGAGATGCTCGGCCGAGAAAATGACACCGAGGTTGCAAAGATAGCATGGCTCAGCAAGAGAGATATCCCCAAGGCATATGGCTCGATGGTCGTATATCTCAAAAAACGGTCAGAAGCTAGGCGGTTCATCAACGAAGGATTCTTTGTGGCTGGAGGAGAATCCGGTACTACAAAGGCGTTTGAACGTCGTGAGCGGCCCAAGCAATGTTACAACTGCCAAGAGATCACGAGCCATAAGGCCTACCAATGCGACAGACCACAAGTCTGTGGCAGATGCGGGCAAGAAAGGCCATCACCACAGTGCATGCACAGGAATGATTCCGAAATGTATCCCATGCGGCGGCCCCCATGAGTCATACAGCAGAAGCTGCCGGAAGCTCTATCCATTACAACATGAATAGCATATTCCGACTGTTTCAACTGAATGTCAGAAAGCAAGGACCGGTACATGATAGTTTAATGAACGACAAGGACATTCAGGATGCAACCGTATTAGCCATCCAAGAACCCCAAGCACGGAGGATTCAGGGTAGGCTATTAACAATACCGATGGGGCACCACAAATGGGTCAAGATGGTGCCTACGACAGAGAGGGAAGGTAGATGGGTGATTCGGAGTATGCTTTGGGTGAACAAGGAGGTGGAAGCCGAGCAGGTGCCGATAGACTCCCCAGACGTGACGGCATCGGTTGTTCGGCTGCCAGATCGTCTGGTCTTCACGGCGTCTGTCTACGTGCCGGGGGGAGACGCCCAAGCTCTACAAGACATATGCGCTAAGCTTCGTAAAGCTATTAAAGAGGTGAGACAGAGATCGGGGAGAGCGGTAGATCTGGTCATTGCTGGCGACTTTAACCGCCACGACCAGATGTGGGGCGGAGACGATATATCAGTGGAGAGACAGGGCGAGGCGGATCCGATCATTGACTTGATGAACGATTTCATGCTTAGGAGCCTCCTTCGCCGGGGCACAAAGACATGGCAAAGCGGAGACTACGAAACAACCATTGATTTGGTTCTGGCCTCCGAAGAGCTCGCAGACGCAAACATCAAATGCGCGATACATGGTACGGAGCACGGGTCGGACCATCGCACGATAGAGACGGTGTTCGACATTTCAGTCCCGGCACCGAAACAGGAAGAAAGACTTCTGTTCAAGAATGCACCCTGGAAGGAGATCAATAGTAGGATTGTGGAGACGCTGAGAGTTAGGCCAGTGGGAAGCACGGTGCAGCAGAAAACGGACAGGTTGATGTCGGCTGTGCTAGAAGCAGTCCGAGCACTGACACCCAGAGCCAAACCGTCGCCATACGCAAAGCGGTGGTGGACCCATGACCTCACACAGCTGCGGCATATATACACATACTGGAGAAATCGAGCCCGAGCCGCAAGGCGTGCGGGGCAGAATGCTAAAGGTCTGGGAAATACGGCAAAGGCTGCGGCGAAGCAGTATCACGATGCCATCCGACAACGCAAGAACAATCATTGGAAGGAGTTTCTGGCGGATAACGATAATATCTGGAAAGCAGCCAAGTACATGAAGTCTGGGGATGACGCAGCTTTTGGGAAAGTACCGCAGCTCGTCAAAGCAGACGGAACAGCAACAACGAGCCATAAAGAGCAAGCCGAAGAACTGCTAGCCAAGTTCTTCCCGCCATTGCCAGACACTATCGAAGACGAAGGACCGCGACAACAGAGAGCCCCAGTAACGATGCCCGACCTGACTTTGGAAGAAGTGGAACGTCAACTGTGGGCGACAAAATCATGGAAGGCACCAGGAGAAGATGGACTACCAGCGATCGTCTGGAAGCAAGTCTGGCCGTCAGTGAAACACGACGTCCTCGCCATCTTTCAGGCATCACTGGAGGAAGGCGTGATACCAGACCAGTGGAGACATGCTCGAATCATCCCACTCAAGAAGCCAGGTAAAGATGATTACACGATTGCGAAAGCGTGGAGACCGATCTCGCTTCTCGCTACGCTGGGTAAGGTGTTAGAGTCGGTAGTTGCTGAGAGGATCTCCCACGCGGTAGAGACTTACGGACTTCTTCCGACCAACCATTTCGGTGCACGGAAGCAACGATCAACGGAGCAAGCCCTCGTACTTCTACAAGAGCGCATCTTCTCGGCTTGGCGTTCACGCCATGTCGTGAGCCTCGTCAGTTTCGACGTGAAAGGCGCATACAATGGTGTGTGCAAAGAGAGGTTGCTGCAGCGGATGAAGGCGAGAGGGATCCCCGAGGGTCTCTTGCGCTGGATCGATGCCTTTTGTTCAGAGCGAACTGCAACCATTGTAATTAATGGCCAAAGTTCCGAAAGCCGACCTCTACCACAAGCAGGACTTCCGCAGGGATCGCCCCTATCGCCGATACTGTTTCTATTCTTCAATGCAGATCTAGTGCAAACTCAGATCGATAAGAATGGTGGGGCTATTGCATTTGTCGATGACTACACTGCGTGGGTATCGGGACCGACAGCCCAGAGCAACCAGAGAGGAATACAAGCAATAATTGATAAAG